>NC_068283.1:40963197-41055629 GCF_025860055.1 Xyrauchen texanus | reverse complement strand
AGCATCATCAACACTAATACCTCCTTGAGCTTCCATTCTTTCTCCATGTGCCACAACTCTTCCTCGAACAACTGCGCTTGTTGGCCTGTTTCATTTCCTTCAGTTGCTTCTGAATCTGTTTCAGCAGGACGATCACTTTCTTCTTGTCTTTCTCCTTCACCTTCCTGGTCCTGTTCCTCTGTGACATGTACTTCCGTCTCACTTTCTATGCTTTCCTGCTCTACTGCGGCACTTACTTCAATCCCTCTTTCTGCCACAGCATGCTCTTCCCCTACTTTCGCTTGTCCTTCTTCTACTTCCTCTTCTCTTTCCTCAGATTCTGTAGCCGGTTCCTGCTGATCTTCCTCGGGTTCTTGTTTTTGTGCTTGCTGCTCTTCTTCATCTGAATCTTGCCTCGAATTCATCGTTGGGAAGTCCATATTCATAGTTTCTTCAATATAGTCCGTCAAGTGCTCTGTACTTTCTGAATTCACTTTCTGGAGTATTTCGTTTTAGGTCAGCTTCATTGGAAAGGCCAACCAAGATCCCCAAGGCTGATTGTAGGGAACCCACTCTGCAGTATGCTTTCTTAGAATTGTTCATCTGGGAATCCTGGTCCTTCTTGGGACGTATCTCTGGTAGGCCCTATATTGGGGGCAACACTTATCCCAAGTATGTCAGTAATAACATTCATATTAATATGTCTTTCTTATTCATTGGTATTGTAGGCCGCAATTGTTTTCCACCTTCTCTCCTTGAGCGGGTCATCCTGTCCTAACTTGCTTCAATGATGGCAACAGCATGACTATTTCACTTTATATGCATAAAGAACACTGTAATCACCTCATATGGTTACCTGTTTTATATTAACTAACATCATTACTTTCTGCATTCATTTGATTAATATATTAAATGATTTCCCATATTACAGTCATTTGCAACACACACATTTGTTGCATCTCATTTCTAGCACTAAATAACACATGGGTCCTCTGCCTCCTCCAGGCAGGAGCCAGGCATAGCCTGACTTTGTTCCAATTAAAAACATTAGATCATCCCTTTAGTATCTATACACAACATTTTTCATGGTCATTCACAGAAAGGGTAATTCACAAAAAGGCTATAATTCTCCACAGAGGAGGTAAACTACCACAGGTGTTCCTTATCTTAAAACTCCCTACTCATTCACTTATCACATACATTTCATTTCCTCCTGTTTCCCAAGGTCTCTCAATGTCTGTATCACATTAATTAATTTTCCCTGCAAGCTAAGCTGTTTTCCATAGTTTCAGACTATATCAGAGTAATTCAGAGTATTAAATGAATAAAAGCATGATCAAATATATAACATATCATTGGAGGAATCAAATTCCTCCTAGTTTGGTCTTTCTGTTGCATTGGGCCATTTACATTGATCAGTACTTCATCTGGTTTTTTACATAATTATTTAATCAATGGTAACACACAATATAATATTATTCCCCTCTCACAAATTGTTTCAATTATTATACCAATTGTAGCCAACCCTGCACCCTATTTCTTAATTAAGTCAATTTATATTGTTACAAACAAGACAAGCAGTCTTAAGCTTTAGTCACCACCATGTATCTTTTCCATTCTTCATTACTTTTACAATGTACATGAGTTCAATTAAAGCATAAGTAAAAGTAATAAATCATCTTCCAGTCTAAATTCATTATCATACAAACATTCCCCATGTTTGTTTAATACTTCTATAAAAAGTCAAGCACTCCTTTGTCTGCAACGGTTCTCAAAACTTTACCCCCAAAATCAATCTATAAATAATCCTCTACACAGGGTATGATCCCCTGACAACACAGTGACAGAATGCTTGGTATTTAAAACTGTGATAAGTTATTTTAGTAAAGCGGTTATTAAAATGCAGCATTTATCCACTTCCTTAAAACCCTTTCAAACCTTCTTGGCGGTGGCGCCATTGTCAAGTCTTACCCGTCATTGGGTCGATCACCTCTTGCCCCTGGTCTTGATACTGCTCAGTCCTCAATCCGTAATAATTTGGTATCAGTAAACAGATATTTTCTTTTTCAGGAGTATCACCAGAGAACCGACACAGCCAATGGAACATCTACAAATGCTTAAATATGGAGACAATTCAAAACATGGTTAAATAAAAAAAAAAAAAAAAAAAAGCATTATTAAAAATTCATCAATCTATTAAAATTGTCCAAAGTAAAATTAAAATATGCTAAAATTGAACTCATAATTAATTTCCATTCAGGTTTTATTTCTGCTACTTTAGCAAATGTTACACAAAACTATGTATCATGGTGGGGACTAATATCAGAACAAAGCTTCTCAAGCTTCTAGGGAGCTTAATTTAAAAACATCACCTCAATTCAATAATAGTCTCTAGATAGTTTTTGAACCTACATTTATTCATTTAGATGAATTTTCAACTTAATCTGTTGTCTTCAGTATAAACCCTTAACTTTAGATTGCCCTCTGAATATATAAAATCTTTAATCATTGATGAGGAGAGCTGCTTGAACTCCTTCATTTCACTCTATCTAACATTATTGTCAAGGCACATAATTTTACATATAAAAATCAAATCAAAATAAAATAAAACAACTTATGGATATTTCTTCAAAATCTGCTCTTGTGTTTCTGTTTCAAGCAGACACTTATCAATTTTAGACTGAGAGTGAGAAGGGGGTCATTCCACGCCTTCACACTGTTTCTAATCTCATTACAGCTATTTCTTATTTTTTCATTTTACAATCTCACAATAATATATTTAATTTATTCTTCAACAGTAGAAAGTGATATTTATAATAACTGATTATAGTAACTGCTTTCAAACTTTCTCATCTCACACCATTTAAAAACAAAAACTACTCTCATCAAAAACTACTCTCATCTTACTTTCTTCTGTCCATTCAAACAACACACAAATACCCTTCTAATCTTTAATAAAACAGAACACAATGTCTTTTTCGACATTCTCTATATAATCAATACAACTTATTTCTAGCCTTCTGTTCATGCAGAGCTTTACATTTACAACACCTATCTTATTATTAATATATTATAATCTCTTTTTATTGTTAAGTAATAATTTATTATTACTATCTCCATTTCTTACACTTTCTCAGGTGAAAGAACTTCCATTCTATCTAATAAAATAATATAAATCAAGTTTTTAAGCTAACAGAAAAGTAAGTAAAAGCTTAAACAGAATAAAGTCTTAAAGACAAACATATCTAAAAACATTTCTCTTTTCTTGTGTTTTGAAATAATTGCTCAATAAAATACACTACGTCCTTTAAATTTCTCATGACTCTTAAATTTGTTTTATCCAAATGTTTCATCATCATTTATCAGTTATCATTATTAACTATGGCAAACTAAAATAGTAGTAATAGAAATAGACACTCAATCAACACTTTGTAGCACACACTAAGCTCCTTTTTTTTATTATGTCTTTATGAGGGTACTCTCTGGAAAATTTGGGGGAGTAATCCATCCAATAGGTAACTCTATAACTTTGCCATATGTTTGTAATATTTACTCTTCAAATCAATAAATCAGTGGTTAGCTGCTGGATTTAAATTTAGACCCTCAGAACAATTTAGACACGGGCATTAAACCCCATTGATGGCATTAATTTAGACACGGGCATTAAACCCCATTGATGGCATTAATTTAGACACGGGCATTAAACCCCATTGATGGCATTAATTTAGACACGGGCATTGAACCCCATTGATGGCATTAATTTAGACACGGGCATTGAACCCCATTGATGGCATTAATTTAGACACGGGCATTGAACCCCATTGATGGCATTAATTTAGACACGGGCATTGAACCCCATTGATGGCATTAATTTAGACACGGGCATTGAACCCCATTGATGGCATTAATTTAGACACGGGCATTGAACCCCATTGATGGCATTAATTTAGACACGGGCATTCAACCCCATTGATGGCATTAATTTAGACACGGGCATTGAACCCCATTGATGGCATTAATTTAAACACAGCATTTAACCCCATTGATGGCATTCTGGAAAATCATAAAATGATCTTATAAGACTGAAATAAACTTTTCCAGAGAAATTTGAATCCACATTATAAATGGCAAATCAGTAATGATTACCAGCAGTAATGAGCGCAGGAGGATATATCAGATCAATCACATCATTTTCAGTCTTCTTTGTCTCCGGATTTCCTCCTGCAGCATTAGTAACTTCTATAAAATCATCTTTCTCAGCCGTCTGCAATGGGGAGAAACTAGTTCCAGAATGAGTTAGTGAAACAACATACACATAATAATAACAAAAGAAACACAGAATAGTCACATGAATATGAACTTATTAACATTCATATATGAGGAAGTTATGATGTTCAATTTAATCTTAACCTTTCTCCATGGGCTTCACCCGCCCCAAGACAAATGTTTAAATGATCCAAATCATTCTTAAATTTATTTTCCTTTAATTTTAGTCTCAAATGCAGCTTCTCAGTGTACCCATGATCAACCAAGACCTATTCTGTGTATACCAAACAAAAAATAAATAAAATAAAAACAAAATATCTATCTATCTGCTATCTATCTTTTTCTAAAGTCAGGGCCCCTTTCTGTCTGTCTGAAGACATCAAGAGAGGCCTGTTTCCCCTCAAAGTCATCCTCAATGTCTTCATCAGACAGTCCCTAACAAAAATAAAACATCTCTGCCTATCTTTTGTTGGTTGATCAAGTTTACACCGACAACGCTGCACTCACATTTAAATTGTTCTCCAGACATTTTTAAAATCATAGAAAAATCAAAAAGAACTTTCTAGTGTTTAATTTAATGATGTTAAAATAGTATTCTCTCATAAACTGGACCAGACAGAACATAAAACAGACACATGAATGTGAAGTTTTCACATTTAAGACTGCATAAGATACAAAATATAATTTTCTTATTAGTTATTTTATCATCATATCATTGGTCCTCTATTGCCATTTGCTTTAATATAACAACACTTATCTTAAATACAACCTTGGTTTAAAATCCAATTACTTATTTGACTTTAGTTTAATGCAATACACTCGACTCAAAGCTTTATTGTTTGTCCAGATAATGTGATTTCCCAAATGCAATTCAATCACTTTAAAGTGATCACTTTTTTATAATCTAAATATTCTTACTCATCACTTTGATATAAAAGGAGTTATGATCTGACACATGTCCATTCAACAGCTGCTCCCTCTCAGTTTAGTTAATCTTACATCAGGCTTCCTTCATGGCATGAAAAGAACAGCCCAAGAATAAACATTGTCCAGTCCGCTAAGAGTTAACTTTTTGATTTCATGCACATTTTTGTTTTACAGCTATTTGTTTGTTTATACTGTATTATATTTATCCTTATACATAAATACATACACACACACACACATTTACACAGACATACACATATATTTTTATCATTGGTTTTCATTCTACAACCAGAATATTTATTACCGTAAGTGCCCTCTTTGTTTTTAATCATCAGATCTCTTCTGCCTCTTATATTGATGAAAATAGTCTAAATAGATTTTCTTTTATGTAAATTTCATACATACTCCTCATTAGTTACGCAGCAAAGGATCAACCTCTCTATCTGGATGGATATTTATAGGGCTCATATAACACTTCCATACGCAATCACACTTCAGTCATACTTCCCATACTTTAAAACACAGATACTCTCACAAACACAGAAACTTTCACACTTTTTACAAACACAAGGCCTTTATAAACACAGAGCTCTCAAAAAATATTATACTAAAACAAACCTATTACTTCTGCCCCTCCTTTTGCTCTCCTCTTTTTATTCCTCTCCTTTATTTCCATAAAAACACTCATTATTTACAGTGGTTGATCGCTATATCTGTTACTTCTTTTTATATTAAAACTCATGTACTTCCACCCACAGAGGTCACATCCATTTTGGGTCTCTGTTCAAGACAATTTCTACATTGGTGCTAATTCTCCTGTACTCTCCCTATTAAAAATCATCTTTTGACAAATTTTTGACTGTATTTAATTTGTTCATAACTCCAGAAATTATCACTAATTCCCTGTGTTTCTATTATTAATCTTTTTAATTCGATTTCTTTTCTCCTCTCAGTTAGTCTCCTCTCAAATTCAGTAACATCTTACTTCCACATTATGATTTCTGCTTCAGGAGGAAAACTGAGACAAGGAAAAAAAAAGTATTGTTCTGTTTCTCTGTGCCTGCTCAAAGCCCTCCCTTTACAGCTCCCTATTCTCACTCTAGCAGCCCCACCCTTCTCTCTTTCCCAGCACTCAGTCTCCAGCGCACTGTGAGAGAGAGAATGAAAAAATCAACAATTGTGCTCATTTATCCGAGTCTTATCAACTATACTTCTGGATAACATCCAACTAAATAAACTAAATATTTATTACTACTAATACTTATTTATATATTTCTTATCTCTTCCCCTTATATTTGTTTATTATCTTTTATTTATTTATTTTTACTCTTTTTGTTATCCTCTTTATCTTCTTAACTTATATTTTCTCTTATTCTTTTATTTTATTATTTGCTTATGTTCCTTCTTTTATTGCTTATATGGTTTCACTTTATTTCTTCTCAAAACCAACTATTTGTTTATTCATGCTTTATGTTTGTTAGTATAATCTTATTTTGTGAATTACAAAACTTTTCTTAAAACATGGTTATACCTCACTACTTATACATACAGCTTGGGTACAAAGTCTAAACTGGATGACATGATTATACATTGCTTATTTCTTATACATACAGCATGGTCACAAGTGTTTAAACTAATGCATTCATTTTTCTAACTATTTGCTTTATCATGCATTATACTTTCATTTTTGATTACATATTTATTTCAACATGAGCAATACATTGCTTTCACATGAGAAATGCATCATTATCCATGTCTTTATTAGCAATACACACTTAAGTTTTGCATTCTGCTTTATACCATGCATATCTTGTAGTATATTTTTATCAAGTTAATCAGGAATAATCAATGAAAAACATTGTTGATTTATACCACAGTTATGTCTGAGGGGCAAACATGCAGTTTACTCTATGTAAAGGCCTGTGACGTGATGAATATGTGCTCACTTATGTTTGACTATTTAACTGTGTGTGCAGAAACATAAATAGCATTACTTAGGGGGGAGAATTGATCTCTTCCAAAGGACTTTCTGTTACTACTTAATATGGTCAGACCAGAGTCAATGAAGAGCATGATAGATAATACATGTAAGCCCCACCTTGTTTGAGGAGATGTATTTAAGTAAAACCAAACCAGAGATGCTTCAGTTGTTGTTGGTACTGTGGTTTCACCGTAGGCAACTCGGCTTTATTGTGTGATAATAAAGTCTATTCTTCTGAAATCAAAACCCCAAAGATGCTGAGTGATTTTTCACAAAATTGGCATGAAAAACTACAACAATCTATGTTTCCCTATCCAAGTCTGCCCTCTTAAAACAGTTACTCCCAAGCATGGTTCTTCCAACGTTTCCCAATAATGTGCCACTTCATATTTCAAGTAAGGAATATTCGCCTCCTTGACTGACACTTTCAAATGTCCCCTGTATATATCTATCTCATCTCTATGGCCTGTTTTACAGAGTGTAGTTATGTGATCCACAAATAATTTAGAATCCATGTTCCTAACCGCAACATCCAACCAGTTAACAAATGGCCACTCCTGTTCTATTTCTCCTAAATTTACCACTTCAGTTAAGGTTCTCATTAACTCCTTCTTTTTTACAGTTAATTTTATCTTCTGCCCTGCGTAATCTATGTACTCTGATTCTTTCCAAAAATGATCGCTGATTCCCTTTGACTCTATCAGCGCTCTTTCCAATTCTCTCTCCAAACTTTACAAAACTCGCTTGTCTCTGCATTTCTCTCTAGTCTTGTTCACAGCAATGGAAAACATTTTGCCTTTTCTTTATCTTTTTCCCAATTATTCTATTTTTTCTCTTCTGAATCTCCCCTTCCCCTCACTCACAGAGCTGTCCGTTCAGCCGACCAGTGAGTGAGAGCAAGGCAGGGAGTTATCAGAGAAGCCGGTGCCATTTTGCATCTTTATACTTTTTCAACAATTGTTTTATTCAATTGACTGTTTCAATTCATTTTCCACTTTTGCTCTCATTTAGCATCTCCTCATTGCACCTGATTCTCTGTATTATTCTGCCTCTGCACACAATACATCATCAACACTGTAATCATGCCTTTGAATAAACATAAAAACAGCGCATTTAGTACCGCAAGCACACATGCACCAACAACATAGTTAGTCACGCACATTATTCATTATCTCAAACATGCACATAGTTCAACATTTCCCCGTTTTCTACACAGTCCGGGTTCCGTCAAACACTTCAGTAAATAACTAAATCTAACACCTGGAGGAATTTTACGCGAATTTCAACCACCCGAGTTAGGATTTTCACCTGTACAGGATTTTCTCTGCCACTTCTTGGCCAAACCTTGAATAAATGCACCTAACCGGGAATTTTCACGCGTCGTCGCTTCTCAACTCACCTCCAGGCCTAGAGTTGCTTCTCAACTCTTTAGTCGCTTCTCGACTCTTTAAATATATTTTAGTCGCTTCTCGACTTTTTAAATAACATTCAGTCGCTTCTCGACTTTTTAAATATATTTTAGTCGCTTCTCGACTTTTTAAATAACACTCAGTCGCTTCTCGACTTTTTAAATATATTTTAGTCGCTTCTCGACTCTTTAAATATATTTTAGTCGCTTCTCGACTTTTTAAATAACACTCAGTCGCTTCTCGACTTTTTAAATAACACTCAGTCGCTTCTCGACTTTTTAAATAACACTCAGTCGCTTCTCGACTTTTTAAATAATCTTCAGTCGCTTCTCGACTTTTTAAATAATCTTCAGCCGCTTCTCGACTTTTTAAATATCTATTAGTCGCTTCTCGACTTTTTAAATAACCTTCAGTCGCTTCTCGACTTTTTAAATAACACTCAGTCGCTTCTCGACTTCTTAAATAACACTCAGTCGCTTCTCGACTTTTTAAATAACACTCAGTCGCTTCTCGACTTCTTAAACAACACTCAGTCGCTTCTCGACTTCTTAAACAACACTCAGTCGCTTCTCGACTTTTTAAATAACACTCAGTCACTTCTCGACTTTTTAAATAACACTCAGTCGCTTCTCGACTTCTTAAATAACACTCAGTCGCTTCTCGACTCTTTAAATAACACTCAGTCGCTTCTCGACTCTTTAAATAACATTTCTTAAATAATCCCACCCCAAGTTTTTGAAATCTGGAACTCGTCTCTATTTTAGCCAATTAGTTCGAATTATTCTATGTCCGGACCGGCAGAAGTCTTAGGGAAGTCACTTACTGGGACTCGCTACCACAGATCACACAAAAACACCTTAAGCAAAGATGCTTACCTCAGTTTCTGGCGCCGGTGTTTCTGTGCGATTCGCGCAAGCCGTCCCACCAGCGACCTCTACCCCCTTGACCTCAATGCCAGCCCCACGAGTTGGGTGCCAAAGATATGTCGTGGAATATCGCGATGAATCTCTCTAAGTTGTAAGAAAACTCTCTGAGTCTTGAGTTCCAGATGCCAAAGTTGTAGTTTATTGAACACCAACAAACATGAGACTGGCCAGCTGTCCGTTCTGCCATTAGTCTCCTAAGTTCTCAATTATATACCTTTTGCTATCTTTTACCCATTATCTCTGACCAATGGGATTATTGCCCTGGTCTCTTTCCCTCGCCACCCCCCCGCCTATCTTAAAAAAAAAGAAAACATACATCAGCTGGTAACTTCACATTTCTTGGACACATGTCATAGTTTATGGGAACCCTTACAGTAAGGCGGCCTTGTTTATTTCACGGCTTTGTTTGTTTCTTCACATTATCATAAAAGAAAATGCAAGCTCCACAGATTTTTAGCTCATCAAGAAAAACATTATGGCAGAATTAGCTCATCAAGAAAAACATCATGGCAGAAAAACACCAGCTGCTAAGATATCATACAAGACACCATTCATATTTTGTTTTAGCTGCTAAGATATCATACAAGACACCATTCATATTTTGTTTTTGTTAGCTCATACACCTGTTTCTCAAGGTTATATACCAGTCTTTTTGTTTTCTGCAGCATCAACACTTTTAGTAACCTCACATGCTCTCTCCTGGGTCACACAAAGGCCTGGAAACTCGTATATGTATTTTGATATATAAAACATACTAGAATATTGAAAATACACTATACCCCCTGTCTCTCCAGGATTATTAGCTCTCCCAAATTAAACAGTACCTCCAATAAGCAGTGATTATAAATGTTTTTATCGGCTCTCTGGAATACTTTCCGGTCTGCTTGAAAGCACCAGACCCCATTCATTGTAACTGCATGGAAAAGAACAACTATTGGCCAAACATTCTTCAGGAAAATATAATCTTTACAGAAATATATACGCTTTCATAATTATTCAATAACTTAAATTCAGTTGTAGTTTAACCAGCAGGAGATCATTGATGTGTGAACTTAATTTGGTGACACTAAAATGTGTAACATTGAAATTATTTAATATTTTTGCAGAATCGCTTTTCGGTTTTGCACTTTGCAGACGGTCCCTGCGGGCTTGTGTCTCATCCGGCTGTGTGTAGAGATCATTGTAATTTGTCCCACTCGGAGGAAGGCTCGTGTTGATGAAAATGAGGTTGCAACTCGTTGTCTACATTACTGCGGTTGGAAAGAGTCGTTTGTATTTTAAGAACGTTTCTGTTATTAGTTATTGATCCGGGAAGGTCGAATCTGTGAATATATTTCCGACTTTACCGGACTTCAAATCTGGTGATCTGCAGCAGATAATAAATATTGCATTTACCGAGAACAATTCTTTCATAGTGAATGTGGTAACCCCTTAGTTATAGTATTGTTTTAAGAGTAAAAACCAACAAAAGCAGACCATGTCTTAAGCGTGTAAGATCATCTTAACTCCGTCTCTTGTTATTTTAAGATGATTAAAGATGGTTTTGAGTTGTTGTTTCCCAAACCAGCAGATCCTCATTAAAGTAGATTTAAGTGTTGCTGGAGCTGTCCGGTCCACAGGTGCTGAAACTTATATATGCTTCAATTTGCACACCAGGAGCCTCAATTCAATGGCATTATACTGTCCACGGTTCCGTCACAAGACGAGCTGCTTTAACGGGCAGAGATTCACAATCTCCTTGCAAAAGACGCGATAGAGATTGATCCAGACTCACAAACACAAAAGCTCTTACATCAGTTATTTTATCGTTTGGAAAAAAGACTAGATCCTAGATCTGAGTGTGGCAGGGCGGTGGGCGGGGCCGGGTAGTGGTCCTACACACCCGGTCCTGTATTAGGCTAATAAAGCCTCCGAGAGGGATAAAGGCCAACGCAGAGCTGCCGTGAGAGAGAGAGATGAAAAAAAAAACTTTTACTCGCCAGTTCTCCGATACGCCACAGCTTGTTCCGCGGCCACTCCTCCACCCTCTATCGGACGACATCCACGCCTCTCCGGGCGGATCAGAGGCAGACCTCCAGCCCCTGGCGCATGGAACGCCCCGCTGCGTTCTCGGGGAACAGAAGGGGTCTCCCCCGCTCCAGGTGGTCGGCAGCGAGCCCCTCCCCGCTCGCGGTTGCCTATCTCAAACCCCGCCGCGTTTCAGAACCCAATAAGCAAGATAGGTAGGTGACTCCTGCGCTCCTGCCAGCGGCCCTGACAGCTCCAGGCGGTTGGTTAGGAGCCCCTTCTCCCCTCGCGGTCGGCGGCCATCGTCCTCTTCCAGGCGGCTGGGCTCCTCGTCCCCCGGCAGATGGCTGCGGCTGCTCCATTGGGGTGGACGGTAGTGGCGAGAACTCTACTACGGCGTATCCCTCCTCCTTCCCGGATTTCGGCACCAGTGTAAAGGGATCAATGGAAAGAAGGAGGCGAGAACCGGCTTGTCAATATAAATCATATTTTTAATATTTGATTGAAGTTTATTTCGAGCAAAATAAAATAAAATAATATATACATATATATTAACACTCACACACAAATAAAAAAAGAAAAATAACATAGCACAGCTTATCTCCCATATACATAGATATAAATATATACACATATACACACATATTATTTACACTTATAATAATAGTTGCTCGAAAGGGAGTGGATAGAAGTATGACTTATTTGCTCCCACCCCCAATTCCTTCCCATATATTACCCCATATATCCGCTGCCATTAACAGTTAAATAAATAATAATTTATTTGTTTTGATAATATTTATTTGATATTATAGTTTCTTACAATTACATTATGCTATCTCAATAATCACTGTAATGCTATATGATAATCCTCATTATCGTAAACATTCAAATATATATCCCGATATCTATAATAATCACATCATATATAAAATATAACCATATCCTAGCATATTGTTTAAACATAGTTTTACAATAACAGTAATATCAATAATAATTAATAATAATCATCATCATTATTTACTCAGCTATGTACACATATCCCACTCTTTTGTAATTGTGTCACCATTTACAATATCAAGATAAATAAATAGGAACCGTTTATAATCCTAAATACTTAAGTTTTTTTTTACCATAACCAGTACCCCTCCCAATCACAAACACAAGAGCACCCAGATCCCTCACTCAGTCTCATATTTTGTCAACACCATTTCTTTAAATTTGAATTTGAATTGGTGAATATTTGGGCATTGCTTGAACTGTATCCCCAAACCATTCCAAAGTCTGACACCACACACAGACACACACAAGCTTTTCCTGGTGGTTCTCACCGCCTGGACTTTAAAGTTTTCACATCCCCTCAGGTTATAGCCCCCTTCTCTTCCTAAAAAAAACTTTTGGATATTACCTGGCAGATCATTTTTGTTGGCTTTATACAAGAATTGAGCAGTATAAAAATCAACTAGATCAAAAAGTTTTAAAATTTTAGATTGCAAAAATAAGTTTGTTTGATCAAAATATCCCACCTTGTGTATGATTCTAACTGCTCGTTTTTGGAGTAAGAAGAGGGTATGTAGTGAACTTTTATAATTATTGCCCCAAATTTCTATACAATAAGTTAAATAGGGCAGAACCAGTGAACAATACAATATATATAGTGCATTATATTCCAAGACGTATTTAACTTTATTAATTATAGAAATACTTTTAGATACTTTGCCTTGTATGTATCTGATGTGTGGTTTCCAGCTTAATTTACTATCAATAGTTATTCCCAAGAATTTAATTTCTGACACTATTTCTAATGTAACACCATCAATACTTAATAATATTTCTGCGTTTTCTTTATAATTACCAAACATCATTACCTTCGTTTTATTTAAATTCAAAGATAATTTATTAATATCCATCCACGTTTTTAGTTTTACTAGTTCTTCATTTACAATTTTTATAAGTGTATTATAATTATCACAAGAAAAAAATATATTGGTATCATCAGCAAATAATATAAATTTCAGTAATTTAGATACACAAAATATGTCATTTATATATAAATTAAATAATTTAGGACCTAATACTGATCCTTGAGGGACCCCACAAGCAATGCCCAGACACTGTGACGTAAACTCACCCAACTTCACAAACTGTTGTCTTTCAGTTAAGTAACTTTTGATCCAGTTCGAAGCCACCCCCCTAATGCCATATTTTTCCAATTTAGTTAGTAAAATTGAGTGATTAAGAGTATCAGAAGCTTTCTTTAAATCAATAAATATTCCCACTGCATATTTTTTTTTTGTCTAGGGTGTTCGTAATTTCTTCCACAGCTTCAATTAAAGCCATTGATGTGGACCTCTTTGTTCTAAAGCCATACTGACCTTCATTTATTATGTCATGCTTGTCTATACATTTTTCTAATCTATCATTAAATAGTTTCTCTAAGATTTTTGAAAACTGAGGTAGCAGAGAGACAGGTCTATAGTTTGTGAAGATGTGCTTGTTTCCATTTTTATATAATGGTATTATTTTTGCGATTTTCATTTTATTTGGAAAAATTCCAGTCTGAAATGATACATTGCATATGTATGTTAGCGGTTTTGAAATACTATTTACTACTTTTTTAATTATTGTCATATCTATATCATGACAATCAGTAGATGTTTTATTTTTGCATTTAGTAACAATAGCTATAATCTCTGTCTCACTCACATCAGAGAGAAAGATGGTCTTTGCATTCCTTTCTATAACTGACTCATTGAATGTATCACTTTCACGCTCAGGAATTATTGCTGCTAAATCTGGTCCAACATTTACAAAAAACTAATTGAAACTATTTACTATGTTATGCATATTAAAGTTTTCAACATTCTTATCAATAAAATAATCTGGATATGAATTCTTAATTGTTTTATCCTTAATTATACTATTTAATATACCCCATACCCCTTTAATATTGTTTTTTATTTCATTTAATACATTTTTATAGTATAATTTCTTACTAGTTCTTATTATATTGATCAATTTATTTTTATGTTTTATATCTGTTTTCACATTCTTTTGTCCTTAATTTAATAAATTGTCTGTATAAAGTATTTTTCTTTTTGCAAGCATTTTGTAAACCCTTAGTTAACCAGGGACATTTTATAAGTTTATTCTTGTAGTTGTATTGTCGAATAGGACAGTTTTTGTTGTATAATGTGCTAAATATTTCTAGAAAACTATATAATATAAAACTTAAACAGACACAAACACACACATGACGGACATGTCCGTAAACTATCTCTCTCTCCCACACGTTCCTCTGCCGTTGGCCTTTATCCATCTCGGAGGCTTGATTAGCCTAATACGGAATCGGGTGTGTAGGATCACGACCCGGCCCCGCCTCCGCCCTGCAACACTGAGAGAAAGCATTTCCACTGAAGTGTTTTCAGACATACAGTATTATAATTAGTCATCGCCCTACTGGCCCGTGACATTGTGGGTTTCCTCCAGGTACTCCGGTTTCCCCCACAAGTCCAAAAACATGCAGGTTAATTTAATTGGAGAATCCGGTCACTGGTGATTGCGTCAAGAAGGGCATCCAGTATAAAACCTGTGCCAGGTCAAATATGTGGATCACGGATGGTCTGCGTTGGTGACAACTAACGGAAGCAGTTGAAAGAAGATGACAACAACTGGGTCAGAGCATCTGTAAAACGGCAGGTCTTTATGTATCTGAAATACTGCCCATCTCTGACGAAGCAGACGCTTATAATTTTATAAAGATCTTACATTAATTATTTTAAAACTAATTTAAATAGTTGTTTACAGGAATTACAGGGTTTATGGTGTTACATCGTCATGGCAATGAAGTTGTAAAATGATATATAACTTTATACAGAAGGTTAGCAATGATTTTATCGCACTAATATGTGAACACACATGTAGTTTAAGTCTTGTGGCTATACTTGAAGCAGTGAGTATCTGAATGCTGACGGATTGGCTGACAGATTTCAGAAAATTCCTTTAATTTCATAGCATGCAACCCAGTTAAATATGCAAAATGGAAGTTTATGCAATTTGTATTGTACTGTTAAAACTGCAGGTTTTTGAGATGTAAAAAAATAAATCCAAGATATATCATGTCAGATCTTTTTCCACCTTTAATGTGATATTGAAACCACAAATTCTACTAACAAACAAATAAAAGCCTTTAAGGAAAAAAAAAGAGAAAAATTAAACCCTTAAAATTACCTGGTTGCATCCAACATACTCTATGCAAGTACTTGAACGCAGATCCACCTTGATACACAAGCTCGATTTCACATGTCGTTGCGTTGTGAAATATGTCAGCACTCAATTAATTACAGAACGAAAGCGCTGCATTCTCAGCGTTGCCACAAGGGGCGCAACAGCATATTTTCTTCTTTAAATTCAATATGACTTGCTGCCTAATCCGTAAATCTGTGGCTCAGGTGGTAGAGTGGGTTGTCCAATATTCGCAGGTTCGATTCCTGGCCCACATGTCTTCACATTCCGAAGTGTCCTTTGGCAAGACACTGAACCCCAAGTTGCTCTCAATGGCAGGCTAGCGCCTTGCATGCCATCTCTGCTGTGTGTGTGTGTGAATGAGTCACAGTGTAAAGTGCTTTGAATACCACTTCAAGTTTAAAAAAGCGCTATTTGTGCCAACCATTTACCATAATGGATTAATTGACAGCTGTTTTGAATGAATAGAGCTCTTAAGGAACTGGTCTCCAAACAGTTTGAAAAGCATTTTATTTTCATCCTGCATCCGTATACCGCCTCCAAAAGGCAGCATTTTCCTGGTTTTGGACACAGCACCAGTTTTGTGGTCACACCTAAAAAATATATTGCCCTCTTGTGGTCTAAGGTTTGAAACAAGCAGAGCAAAGCTAGAACACATGTAATATATGTACAACGGGACCACGCACCTGCGTTTGTGTATTTACGTGAAGTAGGTTTCGGCCTTTACTGCTAAAGCCATGGGGCCATTATTCATAAGTTGCTTAATACAGCCAGAATCGAATGACAAATGCCAGATCTTCTAATCCTGACAATTCCTATCTTGCTTATTGGGTTCTTCAAACGCAGTTGCGGATTTGATCAGTATAGCAGGATTGAGAGATAATTTGTCTTTCCTGTTTTGATTGAAAAGGTCATATATATCAAGAGTCGAAACCATGATCAGCAATGCTGCGATTGGTTGGCGATATGACAGACCAATGTGATGATGTCATAAATGTAAATAAATAAATGAATAAGAATAATGCAGTGCCTGGGACAAACTTCCAGTATCACATCTGCTTATAAAGCTGCAATCTAATCCTGTTTATGTGAAATAAGCCTGATCCTGAGAACGGCTGAGCTTAAAGAACTGTTGCTATGACAGCAACTTCAGTACGTATAGAATCTGAAACGTTCAGTGTGAACTGAAGTCATAAGGAAAGAAAACTGCTCAAGGACAGAATATGTACTGTATATTAAAATGTTAAACTTTACACAGTTAAAAGAAATGATGTTATTGTTTGAAATTAAACAGTAGATGCTGTTTTGGTGTAATTTTCTTAACAAGAACTTTTTATTGCTTGAATGATTTGAAAAGTAGTACTTCCTTCAGGCATTGATTGAAGCGCAAGGTGTGTGTGTGTGTGTGTGTGTGTGTGTGTGTGTGTGTGTGTGGAGCCAAATGCAAGGGAGAGCCAGAATATATGATATATATAAGATGTTACAATATATAGATTTCAATACATACTATAGATCCACATATGACACAATGTACATCAGTTAATAAAATATCCTAACTTTCTGGAAATGGTGTATTCCTGAACAAGTTGAGAATGTTTCAGATAGAGAAAGATGAATGTATCTTGAATATCAATCCTAAAATTATCAACACAGACCACTTACTGTATAGAAAAAATTATCCACTGATCGTTTTTGTTTTTGATTTTAAGATGATGTTTGTCATTTCTTTTTAAGTTAAAAATATTTTTTGTAAGCCTGCTCAGTTTGCAGAGAGGTTTGTAACCTTGTAAGGTGAGTGTAAATACCGGATCTGTGGCGCGATGAAAACATTCCTGTTGGTTTGAATGGCCCTTTCATTTTCTAAATTCTGTTTGTTGACACCAGTGATGCAGAAATGACTCATTTTGGCTATAAATATGAGTGAACATGTTAATACTGTAGACGATGCTAAAACATCCCACAAAGAGAACCTGAAGCATCTTAACTCCTGAAAGATCAGATAAGTGTTTGTTTTTTGTCTCTGAAAGTTGCCAGTGAGATGTTAGTTGATAACTCGGGGTGGCATGGTTAGATATTCTCATGTAATATTAGAGTACAGAGAAAGTATTAGTAAGTATTACATGTAAGAAGTTGTGTTGTGTAAATGAATGTGCATATTCTTAGACTTTGGATTTGTAAAACTTTATTGTATTTGATGTTGTCTTTCAGCATCTGCACTTTATTACTCTATATGAAGTGAATTTCACTGAGGAATTATTACTAAATCAGGATGCTGAGCATTGCACCCCTTCTCATTTTAACTGTTGAAGTTGTCCTAGGACAGGTAAGCTTACTGCACATTCAATATGCACATTGCTACATTACTATTGATAATACATTTCATTATTTCCTGTTGCTACAGGACAAGATCTATTCATTGGATATGGCAAACAAATCTGTTGATGACAAATATGACGATTGTAGAAAGGAAACGTCAGACCTGGTGTTTACATCATTGCTAAAGAACGAAATTGATAAGAATCCTACATATAAAGATGCTTGGGAAGAAGGGAAAACGTACGCCAAGACACCTGCAGATAACTTGACCATGAACCATTCAATCGCCATTTATGTGTACACTGGTAGAAGAGTATATGCAGATTTCAATTATGCAGTTCGTAATGGTAAACACAATTACAAAAGGAGATTATACAAATGGCGTTCACTTCAGTTTTTGTTGACAGAAGCGATACAGATTCTGAATGAAACACAAAACCAATGTCACTTTACTTTTCGTCGTACTAATGTTGAATTTGATAAGGATGTTAAGAACAAAGAGGTTCGTTTTGGCTCTTTTACATCTTCTTCTCTCAATAAAACAGCAATAAAGAATTTTGGAAATGTATCTTGTTTTGAAATTGAAACTTGTGAAGGTGCTTATGTGGCAAACTATTCTGCACATGCTGAAGAGAAAGAGGTGTTGATTCCCCCATATGAGAAATTTAATGTCACTGATATCAAGAACAATTCCTGGTGTAAAACTGTGTACGTGCTGAAAAGCTTGGGAACAAAAAGTGACCTGAACTGCATAGTGGCAAAACACACACCTATAAATTTTGTAAGCAATATCAGGTCAAAACCAAAAGGTTGCTGTAAGTTCGGTGGCCCCGTTGGCCTCCCAGGGGGTGACGATCATGGGAGTGGCACTGATAGGGCTGGTCCTGATGGGCCTCTTGGTCCTGATGGGCCTCTTGGTCCTGATGGGCTTCATGGTCCGCCTGCTCAGTATTAAACTGACTGTGATTGGGGAAAGATGTAACTTGTCTGTCTCTTTGCGTTTCTCACATGAATACATTTTATTAAAACATTCATTTATTCATTCTTATGCCAACAGAAATGTGTAAAAGAGTATTATAAAGAGTTTAAGTGAGCACATATAATGTCTTAAAGCATTTTTATATGTTGAGGATTATAAAAGCAATTAATCAATGGGTTTAATTAATTCAAGAGTGATTTAAATATGTGTGTATATGTATGAAAGTAATGTGTTAACAGACTGAAGAAGTGACTCCATGACACAAATGTCATTACTTTGTGAAGTGTGTGTTGGAGTTTGTTATATTCTCTGTTCAATCACCATTTTAGTGCATTTCAGTGTGTGCGCATGTGTGAGTAAAATGATGACATTAATGGATGAGATTAAATAATTAAGATTACAAATGCAACAATAGCTAAAGTATTTCTCTTGCTGTGAAATTTGTATTTGATAATTCATTCAGTGTGTCTTCATGAGCTTGTCATTTATCAATTGCCAAGAGGATGTTTTTGCATGTTTCACAGTTTATGTGCATTATCTGTATGTAAAGTTGGCATAGTGTTTTATTGTATTTAGCAGAAAATGATTATTATTCATGTAAGTAAATAAACTGGCTTGACTGGGGAAAGATGAAACTTGTCTGTCTCTTCATGTTTCTAACAGGCAGTGTTGGGAAGGTTACTTTGGAAATGTAATAGGTTACAGATTACAAGTTATTTAAAATGTAATAAGTAGTGTAACTATTTCAATTACTTTAATAAAGTAATGTAACTGATTACATTTGATTACTTTTCAAAATTTCTAATGAACGTTTTCAACTGTTGATCATTTTCAAACCTTTAATATAATATAAATCCTAATATTGATTTCTCACTAACAGAAGCGAGAATAGATTCTAGTTTCATCCTCACTGGCGACCCAAACAGACTCCCCCAGTGTAGCTGTCATAATATGCATGGTGTTGTTTTGTTTTTGTTTTTTTAATAAAGTTTTATTCCACCTCAAATATTGTTTAGACTCAATGACCAATCGTTGTGTGTTAGTAGTTAAATAGTTTTATTTTGCAAGTCAAAACGAGTCAAACTATTAGAGAGATGTGTCCACTAGGTGGCGCTTCAGGTTAACAGTCATCATATAGGACAAGTTTCAAACCCTTGAGAAAATCAATATGAAACTGCAGCAGATCGTGTCATCATTCAATCATAAATCACTTTCAGTTGAAGATCACGCAGTAGTCTAAACACTGATTTGACAAAAGACACTCAAAATGAAAATGTGTTAGTGGTAAAGTTGCTTTGGCTTGGGGAGTCTGTCGGTGCCCTGAATTTCACAACTCAATGACCTTGTGAGTCATATATATATATATATATATATATATATATATATATATATATATATATATATATATTATATATTACTATAAATACAAACTTTAATACAGTGAAAAAGACACTCTATGAGCTTAACATATATATATATATACTGTATATATAAATAAATAAAAATGTCCAACATTCTTTTGAATGTCCATGTACTAAAATGAAATATTGTGTACCTTCATTTACTATTAAAATTATTTTGAATGGCCATGGATAAAGAAGAAAAGTGATAAGGCAAGGCAAGTTTATTTATATAGCACATTTCATACACAATGGTAATTCAAAGTGCTTTACATAGAAGAGATTAAAATAAAGAAAAAATAAGAAAAAATAAGAATAACTGAAACAGTTTAGAATAAAATAAAATAAAATACAGTACAAACAGTCGGACACACAGTGGCACAGTGCTCATTCAGTAAATGCACCGCTAAACAGATGTGTTTTGAGTCTGGATTTGAATGTGACTACTGTAGGAGCACATCTGATCTCTTCTGGAAGCTGGTTCCAGCTGCGGCTGGCATAATAGCTAAAAGCAGACTCTCCTTGCTTAGAGTGAACCCTTGATATTTCTAGCTGATGTGATCCTAATGATCTGAGTGATCTGTTGGGTTTATATTCAGTGAGCATATCTGCAATATATTGAGGTCCTAGCCCATTGAGTGATTTATATACCAGTAATAATACTTTAAAATCAATCCTAAATGTAACTGGGAGCCAGTGTAAAGACCTGAGGACTGGTGTGATATGTTCATATTTTCTGGTTCTGCTCAGAATCCTGGCAGCAGCGTTCTGTATGAGCTGCAACTGTCTTATGGTCTTTTGGGAAGGCCAGTGAGGAGTCCATTACAATAATCCACCCTGCTGGTGATGAAAGCATGCACAAGTTTCTCTAGGTCTTGACTGGAAACAAAGCATCTAATTCTTGCAATATTTTTCAGATGATAGTATGCTGATTTAGTTATTGCTTTGACATGACTACTGAAACTGTTAACAATTTTATCTTGTTGCAAAAAGTAGTCTGTTAATTTACCTGATGAACTTTCACCTTTTGCTGACCCTTTATGCTTCACAGAGCTAATGTGTGCTTCTAAATCACTTGCATCTTTATTAGCAACTGACACATAAGTGCAGCTTTACATGTCATACATTCTGCTTCACCCTGATCTCCACCTGGACGAAAGCGTGGACATTTCTTTCTTTAAATTTGCACTTTCGTTTGGGAATTGTTTCCACTCAGCTGTCATTTGCTGCTACTATCAAGCAATGCCGAACACAACAGCGTTTGATAGGCAAGAATTTGGACAATAGTTGCTGCAAGCCTTTTATAAATCCACCAATTGTTGTGCAAGAAGGCGGAACTTATTAAGAGGGCTTAAAGCAATGCAAATGAGCACACACACACAATGAAGTATGAGACCAGATGTGCATCTTAATGCAACTAAAGCCGATTCCTGGACATTTTCGCAAATTTAGAAATCCTGGCCTGATGCTTTTTAAGGTCCGAAAAAGAGGACATGTCTGAGAAAAAGAGGACGTATGGTCACCCTACATACCCTACATTCCTACTTTACCATAGTTTAAGTTACATACCTGCAGTTGCTTCCTCAGGTTCAATATCGACAGCATTTTAATAGTTGGCAAACATATTTTGCATTGAACTGTTATTTTTGCGCACTTCCCTGATTTCTGGATGACATTTTTTTACATTTCCAGCGCCTGGAACGCATTTCATCACTCGCCACGGTGGCAACTCTCAGAGAGGTTTACAGAAACTTTCAATGAAAAGCAGCTGAAGCCGGCTCAAAAAGTCGCTAAATGACGCTAGATGACATCATGCGTTAATTAGCATATTCATGATGTCATCACGTCCTTTACATCCGTTTGCTTCTCTCCTACTCTCTGTGCTCACATACTGTGTTATAAAACAGCCAAATTCCCATTAAATCTGTTTCTGTTGTCAGACAACGTAACGAGTATGAAATTGTGACTGAAATGCCGCCCATTAAAATGACATGTTAACCAGTAATCACTTACAAGCAATTTCCAAGCTGCTGCTCTGCACTGCCAAAACCCTGATTTTATAAGATAAGTTAAAGACAACGGCTGTGCTGTGATTTCGGCTATATTTACATGTAAAAAGATCACTCGGGGAAAAAGTTAGAAGCGACAGAAAGTCTTATATTAAGAATGTCTCTTACACCGTGCACAGCCTCTGTCTGGGTAACAGTGAGAGATAAGCAAGAAAAATGATGGTCAAATTAATTTTTTTTATTAAAACTGAGGAGCAAACAATACAGATTAGTGATTGGCCCTTGACAACTCTGTTTGCACATGTGCAGCTCATACACGTCTGTGTCAGCTACCGTTCGGTCAACTGAATGTGCTGCTCCTCTGTCTGCCACTCACTGGCTGTGTCTCCTTTCGAAGGCTGCATGCTAGGTAGGCCGCGTCCTTTGAAGGCTGCAGTATACTGAGTGTCCTCCTTTCAACAAGCCTCATTTAAACGAGACAGCCTTCGTAGTACAAAAGTAAACGTAACATGGTTGCTATGACAGCACGCCTCTCTTTAACAACTGTGAGCATTTTGAGTGGGAAGGGAACAAAGTCCCTTTAGAAGGGAACATATGAGGTACATTTTAGGAGAGTTATAATGATGTAAAGAGAAAAGTAAATAGATTTTACAGGTGCATTTTTAGTCTATTACTTTATTTTAATTGTATAGTAATATAATTATACATATTATATACTCTGCACCCGTCTACTGAGGTACTTCATCTTGGGAATTAACATTACTTCCGTTTGAACATTTATATTTACGGGCAAATTGGAATTATTTCTTTTTAGACATTTCTGTTGAAGCAAAGAATTGTGGGTTGTGAGTGCCCACAAAGGATACACCTCAATCATCCTCCAAATGTCCATGAAAGAAGGTCGCATTCGAAGGCTGCATTTGAAGTGTCCAACTCGCTTTTCTGAAAGGAGACAGCCTTGAAGATGTATGCGGCTGACAAATACGACGTCTGGAGGATGCAGCCTTCCAAACAAGACACAGACACTGAATATAGCAGATACAAATAGAGGTGTGCCTACATCGGGAAAGCAAAACCTCACACTTGCACGGCAGTACTGGGGACTCTTCTACGGAAGGTAGCTAAGGTTTGCCCAAAAAGTTGCTAAATTTGTCGCTAGGTGGATTTAAGAAAAAAGTTACTAAAGGGGTCGGAAAAGTCGTTAAATCTAGCGACAAAGTCACTAAGTTGGCAACATTAAAGCTTTCAGATTAATGTAATAGGCAGACATGGTGCGCTGCAAATTCAAACAAGAGAACCAATCAAAAGCATCAGAATAGCATCTTCTTCTTCTTCTTCTTCTTGTTTTACGGTGGATCACAGACACATAAGTGCATTACCGCCACATATCACCCAAATGGACCATTGATACTCTACATACAATCTCCTAATTTACCTTATTCCACCAACCTACATACAACAACCCTTAATTCTTGTACCCGCATAGAGGCAGCGCTGCGTGTTCAGCTCTCACACTCAGCTCCCATGGAGGGGTAAAATAAATGAAAAAAAAAAAAAAAAACCTGCATATTTATATACGTTTGTGCAAACCTGTACTTCCAAAATATTGTAGCAATAATTGAGTTATGTTTCTACCTGGATTCAGTAAATGTTTTATTGTGAACTGCTCACCCTTATTTACTAGTTCATCCTTCCACTCATTCCTTTCAACAGTATATTTCCCACAGTGCATTATAACATGTTCAACTGTTTCATTAACACCACATTCCTCACATAGACCTGTTGGGTGTTTGCATACTAAGTGCCTTGTACTGTTCAACCATGTATACCCCAAACTTAATCTTGTAATGATGTTCTCCTCAAATCTGCTCCCACCTGATACTCTTCCTGTTCCCACTACTGACTGTATAAGATACAAACCTTTTGTGTCAGTGTCCCAATACTGTTGCCATAATTACAGAATATACTTTTTGATTACGACTTTATTTCTGACCTACTGAAAGGAATCTGGATATCAAATATATTATCAAATCTCTCTCTCTATGGCCTTTCTTGCCAAAACATCTGCCTCTTCATTACCTCTCAACACAATATGAGCCGTAACTCACAACAACTGTACCTTTATATATAAGTCAATATAATTCTTGAATCATCTCTTTTATCATATCTTGTCTTGTTTCTGACTTATTAGAGCTGAACTAGAATCTGAGTATATTATTGCTTTAGATATTTTATCTTCACTAATCCACTTTATTGCCATAATTATTGCAATCATCTCTCCATTATACACTGATAGGTAATCTGATATCCTGTTATTCTTATACACTTTAAATTTTGGAATTATGAATGCAGCACCCACATGACCCGTTTTTGGATCTTTGAAGCATCTGTATAAATTGGCATATAATCCCCATATCTTGACCCCACATGGTAAATGGTCTGCACTTAAATAGCACTTATAAGAGAAAAAAAGAGGTTACCAATGCACTTTACACTGTGTCCCAATCACCTATTCACACACGCACACACCAATGGCGGCAGAGCTGCCATGCAAGGTGCTAGCCTGCCATTGGGAGCAACTTGGGGTTCAGTGTCTTGCCCAAGGACACTTCGGCATGTGGAGTCATGTGGGCCAGGAATCAAACCACCAACCCTGCGATTGGCAGCCGACCCGCTCTACAACCTGAGCCACAGCCGCCCAAACATCACACATAATCCCTTACATCATATACCTCAGCTTCATATGGACCTACCTTTTGCCTTCTTTCTAATCAGTTTAGATCACCTTCTGATTGGGGCATAACCCACAATGGCACTGGAGATAATGGAATTATTGGAGCATATCAACATTCTTCCAGTCTCATAACTTTTACTAATTTCCCCACACTCCATCCAAAACTATTGCACTCTTTCTTCTCATATTCCCAACGAGGCATCAATACCTTTTTTTGTAGGGTGATTCCCACTCTGACCTCTTAGATTTACCCAATAAGACACCATTAATTGTTGACTTTTTATCTGCAAAGTCATTTCACCCATCTATACATGAAGAGCTGAAACTGGAGAAGTCAAAAATGCTCCCCAACAAATTCTTAGAGATTGAGACTGAATCATATCCAATTTAATTAAATGAGATTTATTTGCAGAACCATATACCATGCAGCCATAATCCAATATAGATCTTATGGTTTATGATATGGTTTTTAAAGGCAACCTATCTGCTCCCCATTCCTGTCCTGAAATACACCTCATAACATGGTTGCTATGACAGCACGCCTCTCTTTAGCAAGTGTGAGTACTTTGAGTGAGAAGGGAACAAAGTCCCTTTAGAAGGGAAAGTATGAGGTATATTTTAGGAGAGTTATAAAGATGTAAAGAGAAAAGTAAATAGATTTTACAGGTGCATTTTTATTACTTTATTTTAATTGTATAGTAATATAATTATACATATTATATACTCTCCACCCGTCTACTGAGGTACTTCATCTCGGGAATTAACATTACTTGCGTTTGAACATCATATTTACGGGCAAATTGGTGTAATTTATTTTTTAGACATTTCTGAGGCTTTTCGAAGGCTGCATGCTAGGTAGGCCGCGTCCTTTAAAGGCTGCAGTATACATATATACTGAGCCTTCCAAACAAGACACTGCCACTGAATATAGTAGATACAAAGAGAGGTGTGCCTACGGCGGGAAAGCAAGACCTCACACTTGCACGGCAGTACTGGGGACTCTTCTACGGAAGGTAGCTAAGGTTTGCCCAAAAAGTCGCTAAATTTGTCGCTAGGTTGATTTAAGAAAAAAGTTACTAAAGGGGTCGGAAAAGTCGTTAAATCTAGTGACAAAGTCGCTAAGTTGGCAACACTAAAGCTTTCAGATTGATGTAATAGGCAGACATGGTGCGCTGCAAATTCAAACAAGAGAACCAATCAAAAGCATCAGAATAGCATCTTCTTCTTCTTCTTGTTTTACGGTGGATCGCAGACACATAAGTGCATTACCGCCACATATCACACAAATGGACCATTGATACTCTACATACAATCTCCTGATTTACGTTATACCACCAACCTACATACAACAACCCTTAATTCTTGTACCCGCATAGAGGCAGCGCTGCATGTTCAGCTCTCACACTCAGCTCCCATGGAGGGGTAAAAAAAATGAAAAAAAAAAAAACCTGCATATTTATATACGTTTGTGCAAACCTGTACTTCCAAAATATTGTAGCAATAATTGAGTTATGTTTCTACCTGGATTCAGTAAATGTTTTATTGTGAACTGCTCACCCTTATTTACTAGTTCATCCTTCCACTCATTCCTTTCAACAGTATATTTCCCACAGTGCATTATAACATGTTCAACTGTTTCACTAACACCACATTCCTCACATAGACCTGTTGGGTGTTTGCATACTAAGTGCCTTGTACTGTTCAACCATGTAAACCCCAATCTTAATCTTGTAATGATGTTCTCCTCAAATCTGCTCCCACCTGATACTCTTCCTGTACCCACTACTGACTGTATAAGATACAAACCTTTTGTGTCAGTGTCCCAATACTGTTGCCATAATTACAGAATATACTTTTTGATTCCGACTTTATTTCTGACCTATTAAAAGGAATCTGGATATCAACTCTCTGTCATAGAATCCAGTTCCATAATCCACCCCACGTCTTCCAGTTCCCACACTCGCTCGCAATCCAGTTCCACAATCCACCCCACATCTTCCAGTTCCCACACTCGCTCACAATCCCCAGAATATTAAGCAATCCCAGACCGCTCAAGGACAGCAGATCCAGGAAATATTACAGACGGTACGTGCTTTATCTGATCAATTAAACCCTGTTCAACCCTCCGCTCCTGTTCAACCCGCACCTGTCCCAGTACCTGTAGAAATTCCTGACACGCTGCCGAGCGCAGCTAGTTTTTTACCTCCTGAGAGGTTTGATGGCTCTTCAGATAATTGGCTTTCTTATGCAGTGTAGTGTTTTTCTGCAATATCATCCCCATCTACGTTCGGACAGTGAGAAGGTTCATTTTATGATCTCCCTGCTTGTTGGCAGAGCTAGACAGTGGGCCACTGCTCTATGGACGGCTAATAGCCCTGTTCTATCCTCGTATGTTCAGTTCTGTGACCAAATTGCCAGGGTATTCGATCACCCGGCAGCCGGGAGAGATATAGGTAGTCGCCTTATGGATATCAAGCAGGGGTCACGTACCGCAGCTGACTATGCTTTAGACATTCGCACCCTTTCCACAGGGAGCAGGTGGAGCGAACCAGCGCTATTAACTGCTTATCGCCGTGGTTTAAAACCGCAGTTACAAATGGAACTAGCCTGCCGCGGAGAGTCGTTGAATTTGGAGGAGTATATCCAGCTTTCCATCTCAGTTGATAACCTGTTGCGCGATCGCACATACAGACATTCTTCCAGTAGTTCCGAACGAACCGTACGCCCTTACCCATTACAAGCCTCACCTGTGGAAGATGTTGCTCAACTTGAACCCATGCAACTTGGTCGCTCTCCACTAACTCCCGCTGAGCGAAGGAGACGGTTAAAGCTGCACCTCTGCTTATATTGCGGTCAGCCTGGACATCATATTGTTTCATGCCCTCTGCGGCCCCAGTCTTCGTCCTCCATGAGCCAAGTCAGAACCTCTGTCATTTTGGGCATTACTCAAAAGTAAGTTACGCTTCCCGTCATGTTGTCAGTTAACGATGTCTGTTTCTCTACTCCAGCCTTAGTCGATTCCGGAGCGGCCGGGAATTTCATTGATGAACATTTGGTTCAGAGTCTAGGTATTCCCCTCTGTTCAGTTGAGCCGCCCCTTAAAGTTAATGCATTGGATGGAGCGCCACTTGGATCCGGGTTCGTCACCCACAGAACTGTACCACTGACGCTCCAGGTGGGCCTTTTTCATGAGGAAATTATTCAGTTTTCCGTTGTTCGTTCACCCAGAGACTCTGTAGTTTTAGGCCATCCTTGGCTTAACCTCCATGACCCCCATATTTCCTGGTGCACGGGGGAGCTGTCAAGCTGGAATGATTACTGCTTCTCACACTGTCTGGGTTTACCTGTTCGTTCAACCTCCGTGGAAAGTCCAGAAATTAAGTTTCCTGTATCCGTCCCCTCTGAGTATTCTGCATATGCTGATGTTTTTGCTAAAACTCCGGTTGCCCTTCCTCCACATCGTAGCTGGGATTGCGCCATTGATCTTCTTCCGGGGGCTTCTCTCCCTAAAAGCAGAGTGTACCCCTTGTCGCTCCCAGAATCTAAGGTGATGGAGGACTACATTGATGAGGCACTAAACCTTGGTATAATACGTCCTTCGACTTCCCCTGTAGCATCAAGGTTTTTCTTTGTAGAGAAAAAGGACGGCGGACTCCGTCCTTGTATTGACTACCGTGCCTTGAATGATGTCACGGTGAAATTCACGTATCCCTTGCCTCTTATCCACCCGACACTAGAACTTGTCAGTAAAGCCCAGATTTTTTCCAAACTTGACCTCAGGAGTGCTTACAACTTCATTCGCGTCAGGGAAGGAGACGAATGGAAAACTGCTTTCGTCACCACCAGGGGGCACTATGAATACTTGGTTATGCCATATGGCCTCGCTAACGCCCCCTCAGTATTCCAATCCTTCATGAATGAGATTTTTCGAGACATGATCGATCGGTTCCTGATCATATACATTGATGACCTACTAATTTTCTCCTCTAACCTGTCTGAACACATGGATCATGTGTCTCGGGTGCTACAAAGGCTCAGGGAACATTCCTTGTTCGTCAAAGCTGAAAAATGTGAGTTTCATCATTCGTCTGTCTCTTTTCTGGGCTATGTCTTGTCTGCCGGCACCATGAAAATGGAGACCAACAAGGTCTCAGCGGTCCAGTCCTGGCCTGAACCCAAAACTCTGAGGGAGCTTCAACGTTTCCTGGGGTTTGCTAACTACTATAGACGTTTCATCAGAAACTTCGGAATGATAGCCGCGCCCCTCACAACTCTGACACGAGGTAAACCCAAAACTTTATTGTGGACCCCATCAGCCCAACAGTCTTTTCAGGCCCTTAAGGATGCATTTACCTGTTCCCCGGTGTTGAAACAGCCTGATCCTTCTCTGCCCTTCGTTGTAGAGGTCGACGCCTCAGAATCTGGCGTGGGAGCCGTCCTCTCACAAAGGCATGGTGAACCTGCAAAATTATACCCCTGTGCATTTTACTCCCATAAGCTGTCTCCCCCCGAACAAAATTATGATGTTGGTAACCGAGAGTCAAGTTGGCCTTAGAAGAGTGGCGTCATTGGTTGGAGGGATCTAGGTATCCTTTTGTCGTATTTACCGATCACAAGAACCTGGAATATCTTCGCTCTGCTAAAAGGTTAAACTCCAGACAGGCCCGATGGGCAATGTTCTTTGCTCGTTTCAACTTTTCAGTCACCTACCGCCCAGGGTCTAAGAATACCAAGGCCGATGCCCTCTCCAGGCTTTATTACAATGACTCCCAACCTACAGAGACTGACACCATCCTTTCTGTTTCATGCCTAGTGGCCCCAGTTAGATGGGAACTAGTGGAGACTATACAATGTGCCCAAAGGAATGAACCGTCACCACCTCAGACTCCCCCTGACAAGACGTATGTGCCAGCAGTGGTTCGTCCCCAGTTGATGAAATGGGTGCATACATCGCTTTGTTCTGGTCATCCGGGTATCACTCGTACTCTAGAACTGCTCTCTAGAAAATTTTGGTGGCCCTCTGTGGCTGACGATGTTCGTGACTATATTCTGTCTTGTCCTATCTGTGCCCAATCCAAAACGCCTCGCAGCCTGCCAGCTGGACTCCTTCAGCCATTACCCATCCCTAACCGGCCGTGGTTACACATCTCCATGGACTTCATCACTGATTTGCCGCCTTCAGACAATTGCACTACCATCCTAGTAGTTATCGACAGATTCTCCAAAATGAGCCGTTTGGTTCCTTTGTCCGGACTACCCAACGCCACCCAACTTGCAGATATTATAGTTAACCACATATTCCGAAATTTTGGCATTCCAGAAGAGATTACTTCCGACAGGGGAACCCAGTTCACGTCCAGATTCTGGCGCGCCTTTTGTGATCGACTGGGAATCCAACTCAAGTTCTCCTCTGGATACCACCCACAAACTAACGGTCAAACAGAACGGCTGAACCAAGAAATCGGCAAGTATCTCAGAATACCTACCTCCCTTGGGCTGAGTACGCCCAAAACTCTCTCGTCAGTTCATCCACCCGACTCACCCCGTTTCAATGTGTCCTGGGTTATCAATCACCTCTGTTCCCGTGGGAGGCCGAGCCAAGTGATGTTCCTGCCGTGGATGCCTGGGCCCAAAGATGCACTCAAGTCTGGAGAGAGACCCATGATCGTCTGCAGCAAGCCACTCAAACTCAGAAAACTAAAGCTGACAGGCGACGCAGACCCACACCCATCTTCCATCCGGGCCAGCGGGTGTGGTTATCTACCCGTGACATCCGTCTCCGGCTCCCTTCCTGAAAATGAAGTCCCAGGTATATCGGTCCATTTAAGATAGTCAAAAGAATTAACCCTGTTACTTATAAACTCATACTTCCATCCCGCTACAAAATCTGTCCTGTGTTTCATGTTTCCTTGCTCAAGTCAGTGTTCTACAGCCCAATGGTTCTGCCTGCGGCCACTCAGATACCACCTTCTCCACTAGACATAGGTGGCTAACCAGCCTATGCTGTCTGGGCTCTGCTAGACTCCAGACGTCGCGGCGGCCAGTTGCAGTACTTGGTAGACTGGGAGGGCTATGGATCCGAGGAACAATCGTGGGTGTTGTCGAGGGACATCTTAGAAAATTTCCACCTTCAGCATCCGGATCGACCTGCACCGCTTCCTAGGGGCCGAATTCCTCGTCACCGAGCGCGGTCGTCTGGAGCCGTCCACAGTAGAGGGGGAAGTACTGTCATAGAATCCAGTTCCACAATCCACCCCACGTCTTCCAGTTCCCACACTCGCTCACAATCCAGTTCCATAATCCACCCCACGTCTTCCAGTTCCCACACTCGCTCACAATCCCCAGAATATTAGTTTCACCTACGCTGTTTTGGGACTCTATTTATACCTGCCCAGTTCACCTTTAGTTTGTTGGTTATTGTTTGCACGTTAGCTTTCTATACCAGCTCCCGTATACTCTTATAGTTATCGGTCTGTTTACTCTCGTGTTTGTTTTCCCAGCCCTGTTCCGCCTGTTTGTTTATTTAACCTGATCTCCTGGCTTTTGACCTCTATTCTGTTTTACGATGCTTCTCTGGATTTGCCCTCTGTATAAAGTCTGTTATTAAAAACCTCTTCTGCATTTGAATCCATCTCATCCTGATTCATCACACTCTCTATCAAATATATTATCAAATCTCTCTCTCTATGGCCTTTTTTGCCATAACATCTGCCTCTTCATTACCTCTCAACACAATATGAGCCGTAACTCACAACAACTGTACCTTTATACTATTTAAGTCAATATAATTCTTGAATAATCTCTATTATCATATCTTGTCTTGTTTCTGACTTCTGCTCATTCAGACTTATTAGAGCTGAACTAGAATCTGAGTATATTATTGCTTTAGATATTATAACTTCACTAATCCACTTTATTGCCATAATTATTGCAATCATCTCTCCAGTATACACTGATAGGTAATCTGATATCCTGTTATTCTTATACACTTTAAACTTTGGAATTATGAATGCAGCACCCACGATCTTTGAAGCATCTGTATAAATTGGCATATAATCCCCATATCTTGACCCCACATGGTAAATGGTCTGCACTTAAATAGCACTTATAAGAGAAAAAAAGAGGTTACCAATGCACTTTACACTGTGTCCCAATCACCTATTCACACATGCACACCAATGGCGGCAGAGCTGCCGTGCAAGGTGCTAGCCTGCCATTGGGAGCAACTTGGGGTTCAGTGTCTTGCCCAAGGACACTTCAGCATGTGGAGTCGTGTGGGCCAGGATTCAAACCACCAACCCTGCGATTGGCAGCCGACCCGCTCTACAACCTGAGCCACAGCCACCCAAACATCACACATAATCCCTTACATCATATACCTCAGCTTCATATGGACCTACCTTTTGCCTTCTTTCTAATCAGTTTAGATCAACTTCTGGTTGGGGCATAACCCACAATGGCACTGGAGATAATGGAATTATTGGAGCATATCTACATTCTTCCAGTCTCATAACTTTTACTAATTTCCCCACACTCCATCCAAAACTATTGCACTCTTTCTTCTCATATTCCAAAAGAGGCATCAATACCTTTTTTTGTAGGGTGATTCCCACTCTGACCTCTTAGATTTACCCAATAAGACACCATTAATTGTTGACTTTTTATCTGCAAAGGCATTTCACCCATCTATACATGAAGAGCTGAAACTGGAGAAGTCAAAAATGCTCCCCAAAAAATTCTTAGAGATTGAGACTGAATTATATCCAATTTAATTAAATGAGATTTATTTACATAATCCAATATAGATCTTATGGTTTATGATATGTTTTTTAAAGGCAACCTATCTGCTCCCCATTCCTGTCCTGAAATACACCTCATTACATTCACTACTTGCTCACATCTTCCCACCATCTTTCCTATATGCTCTCTCCAGGTTAATCTGCTATCAAACCATACTCCTAGAAATCTTATTATGTTTACACGTTCCAGTTCTTTTTTATATAATTTTAATTTAGCATCCACCTTCCCCTTCATATTTGTAAAAAGTATTATTTTTGTTGAATCTTGAAACTTGAATGCATTTTCCCCTGACCACTTTTCTACATCATTTAATGCACATTATATTTTCTTTTATTATATTCTATATTTTTTCCTTTAAACCACGGAGCCCCATCATCAGCAAACAATGATTTACCCATACTTGTATGTATACTTGATCATGATGATAAGTAAAAGTGGACTATGCCCTGTGGAGGTCCATTTTTAATTTCACTTCTAGAGGATATAAACCCGCCAAACTTCACCCTAATTCTTCTGTTACCCAGTTATACATTCTTCCTTTTATATACATTAATAATCAAACCTTCTACAACATATCATATGCATTTTCTATATTGAAGAAATCAATATATGACAATTTCCTTATTTATAAATGTTTAAACATTGTGTCCTTGAGCAAGGCACTTAAATCCAGGTTGCTCTGGTGGGATTGTCCCTGTAATAAATGCACTGTAAAATGTCTTTTTATAAAAGCATCTTCCAAATGCATACATGTAAATATCTTTATATCAGCTTCTATAGATACTATTAGATCCAAAGTCCCTCTTCCACACTTAAAAGGAGACAAACAGCTCCATTGTTCCAAATGACATGTCAATCATTTATCATTCTATCATCCTTGCATAAATGAGAGGTTAGAGCTTGTGGACGATCATTTATAGGATTACTTGGATCTTTTACTGGCTGTTTAATGTGTATAATTAATGCTTCCTTCCAACTTTGAGGAAATATACCTTCTATCCAGATTCGATTAGAAAATGCTAAAATCACATTTAAAGAAACTTCACTAAAATATTTCATCATACAATAACTAACTCTATCCAAACCTGGAGTAGATTGTCTCATTCTCCTCACTGCCCTCTTTAATTCACTCACAGAGAATGGGACATCCAACAGATGAATAACGGTCTCTTTTTTCCACATCAAATCTGGATACTCTTTCAACACATCCTCTCTTATTTCCTTACTCTGCTCAGTCAAATTTTCTGAACTTTTTACTTTAATAAACGCCTGTAGAAACATTTACACTTTCTCTCCATCCTCCACAGCTGTTTCTCCATTCATGCTTAAAACTGGACATCCATTGTTCAGTTTCTTAATCATGCCCCACACCTCCTCTACTGATGTATTCCTCCCTATTTCACTACAGTATGACATCCAATACAACTTCTTGGATTTCCTTACTTGACTTTTACTTACTTTGATTTCCTGACTCTCCGAAATGCTTTCATTTTCTTTCTTACGACACAAGCACCCTCTTCATTCCTCCAGGGAACTTCTTCATCTTAATCTTAATATTTCTACCCCCATTCCTTTTTGGGATATATGTATTTGCTGCTATTTGAATTGCTTGTATTATTTCTCTACTGATCATCTCTACCGATCTATCTGTTTCTATTATAATGTTCTTTAATCCCTCTTCACTCAAACTCATAGATTCTTTCCAACTCGCTTTATCATACTGTCATTTACCCACATTTCCCTGATTCACATCACTTCTTCCTGTATTTACTTGTACTGTTGTTAATATAGGATAGTGATCACTTCCTACAGTGTCTTGTTGCATTATTTCCCATTCAGTAATCCCTGAAATTGAGTCAGATATCAATGTTAAATCTAATATAGATTATTTCCCTGTATCCACATTTATCCTTGTATAACCCCCATCATTCAAACACACCAAGATCCCAATTTCCATCAGATCTTCCACCACCAGTCCATTACCATCGGTCACTAAACCTCCCCATAACTCTGTGCAATGATGTCCCTGCACCAAATCACCCTATCTCCATTTTGGCCCTCTATTTGTTCTAACAAGGATACAAGTTTATTATTAGTTTAATCCAATCACCCACACCTCCACTACCACATACTCTTTTGTTATACCTTTACCTAATGTACTATAATGTAGACCTTCCTTGAACAGAGTAATACACCCAACTCCATTACCTTCCCCACGATCTCTTCTCTCACTCACATAACCTTTTATAACAAAATCAATTTTGGGTTTAAGCCACGTCTCTTGTATACATGTCAGATCAGGCTAAATTTCATCTCATTATTAATGCTTTTAAACCCCAATCCTTTAGACTTCTCGCATTACATTGTAATATTAAAATCATCACTCCTATCCAAACCAAGCTTCCTGACTCGACAGTGTCTCAGTCACCAGCCCATCCCTAATCATTACCCATGATACACCTTCTACTCCTAAGAATCTCTCTGCTGCCCTGACTGTAATTTGAATCTTAATTGTCTTCTTTTCTCTTCACGCAGAACAATTAATTACTTCAGCTGTGAACAGCAAGAAATTGACTTTCATCGTATCCTCTGTGGTCCTGCCCTACCACAGCTGGGGTGGCTGTGACTCAGGTGGTAGAGCGGGTTAGCTGCTAATCGCAGGGTTGGCGGTTTGATTCCCGGCCCACTTGACTCTACATGTTGAAGTGTCCTTGGGCAAGACACTGAACCCCAAGTTGCTCCCAATGGCAGGCTAGTGCCTTGTATGTGTATGAATGTGAATGTGTATTTGAATGGGTGATTGGGACACAGTGTAAAGTGCTTTGGTAACCTCTAAGGTTAAAAAAAGTGCTATATAAGTACAGACCATTTACCCTCCATCTCTGAATTTAACTCATTCCTTCCCTCATTTGCACATCTCTCTCTTTTCCTTTCTCTTTATTCTCTGCATCAAACATTTGAACTGCTTCTGCATATGTAATGTTCTTCTTAGCTCTCTCGTTCTGCACTTCAATAGCTCTCTTCCTCACCTCACATCCCCCAAACGCAACACTATGTTCTCTTCCACAGTTAAAACCCTTAAGCTCCGCTCCTTCACATTTGCCATAATCATGCCCCACCTTAACCCCCCTTTATGACATAATTTTTGTTTCATTTTCACATTTACCACCTGATTTATAAGAAAGTCCTGTGGGTGAAATATTAACTAGGATTATTAGTTGTATTTAAATACGAGGAGTGACTGTGTTCATATTGCAGACTGTTAAGGACACTCAGCAGAATTCACCTGAGGGCACCTGTTCTCCTAAAAAGGTCAGTTAAGTGTTTTGTCTCTAATATAAGAAGATATTTTCAAGTAATGTTTGGGTTAAGAAAATTATAATTATCAGTTCATTTAGTACATCACAGGTTTAGTTGCACAGGCCACACAATGTTTATATTCTGCTTTGTAACATTTACAATTTTAATAATAATAAAAACCTTGTCTAAAAACTATTATGAAAGTTTATAATTATGAAGTCTAGATTTTGCATTTGTAAAGCCACATTGTAATCTTCAGTTGTCTTTCAGCTTCTGCACTTCTTCTACTGTATATTATTGCTGTTCATTGATTGTGCATCAGATACATTTCTACTAAATCAGGATGCTGACCATTGCAGCCCTTCTCCTCATTTTAACTGCTGAGGTTGCAGTAGGACAGGTAAGCTGCATTCAACATGTTCATTATAGGCATGAAAACTGATGATAAAATCATCATTACTGTACATCTGTTGCTACAGGATCACAGAGTGGCTGTCGAAGAACCAATATTTAATATGGAACCAAATTCTGTTGATGACCAATATGAGGGATGTACAAAGAACATGGAAAAACTGGTAGATACAAAATTTCATAATAAGGAAATCTCTGGGAATTCTGCATTTGCAGCAGTTTGGAAAGAAGGAGAACGGTATGCCAAACCACCAGGAGATGATTTGACCAGGAACCATTCAATCGCCATTTATGTGTACACTAGTAGAAAAGTATATGCAGATTTCATTCCTGCTGTTCAAAATGGTAAACAGAAGTACAAAGACATGACATTTAGATGGTATTCACTTCACTTTTTGTTAACAGAAGCGATACAGATTCTGAAGAAAACACAAAAGAAATGTCAAAATACTTTTCTAGGTTTCGACACTGAATTTAGTGAGAATTTACTGAACAAAGAGATTCGTTTTGCCTCATTTGAATCATCTTTCCTTCAGCAAATTGTATTTGGAGATAAATCATGTTTTGAAATTGACACTTGTGAAGGTGCTGATCTGACAAAATATTCTGCCATTCCTGGAGAGAATATTAATGAGGTGTTGATTCCCCCATATGAGAAGTTTAAAGTCACTGCTGTTCATAAAGACACCTGGTGTAAAACTGTGTACGTGCTGGAACATTCTGGAAGGAGAAGTGATCTGAACTGTGCTGTGGCATCAGTTGAGTCCCTGATACATCACAGATGTCAGTCTTTCTGGCTTGCAAGCCTTTATGTCTTAATTCACTATATTTGTTCACATTAAAAGAGTGATTTCATAAAACATAATTCAATAATAATAATCCACAAATCATAAAACCGTAAAAAAAATTCTGAACGATTGTTAAACTATGTCTTGTCACAGATAACATTACTCTTCTGCAAATGTAGATAACTTCAACAGATTGATTGTCAGATTTTTCCTTTTGTATTAGACTGTATATCAGATGCATTTATTTCATTAGTCTGTATATCAGATGCATTTATTTCATTAGACTGTATATCAGATGCATTTATTTCATTAGACTGTATATCAGATGCATTTATTTCATTAGACTGTATATCAGATGCATTTATTTCGTATTAGACTGTATATCAGATGCATTTATTTCATTAGACTGTATATCAGGTGCATTTATTTCATTAGACTGTACATCAGATGCATTTATTTCATTAGACTGTATATCAGATGCATTTATTTCATTAGACTGTATATCAGATGCATTTATTTTATTAGTCTGTATATCAGATGCATTTATTTCATTAGACTGTATATCAGATGCATTTATTTCATTAGACTGTATATCAGATGCATTTATTCCATTAGACTGTATATCAGATGTATTTATTATACATGCAAGAAGTGATGATTTATTAAAACAAGAAGTCATTTGATTTATTATTATCAAAACTTAATTGTCTTGATTTTTGATCAAGGTGTTGAAGGTTTATGTAACTTTCCTTGCTATAAATTACATGAATTAAATTACAGCATGATTGTAAAGATTCAGTGCTTTATGTTTATGTTTTCCATATATCCTCTTTCTGTTGTGCAAAATTATTAAATAACAAATGATCAAATATCTTGATATTTCTTTTTACAATAACTTTAAGCAGCTTCAAATGTTCTGAGGTGAATCTGCAGCACTTTACAAGTTTCACTTTACATGAACTGATGAGAGCACACCATCTGTCCAACATGTGAACACGGAACAATGCGGCACTTGTCACGTCACCTCTTATAGATGTTGTGTATGACCTGTATTCTGCTCAGTTATCAGTTGTTATATTGATTTCTCAACTGTCATGTCTGAATCCAAGAGATGTCTCCTGTAATGCTGGGTTTTGTGTAAAAACTACAATGAATAAAAAATAAATAAATAAATATTGCAAGTTCTTTGGAGTGCCAACTATTATTTTTATATCTGGATTGTGCATGTGTAGAAACGTGTGTCAATTTTTGTCACATCCGAAATGCAAGTGGATAGTGTTCAAACCAAAGGGGGAATCTTGCATCCTCTTGGTTAGACGGGACTCGTGAAGGGCGGGATAGTGTCTATGGAATGACCATGCATGAGCTGGGTCCGTCGGACAGACACACTCCCCTCTCTGGTCCACGGTGCGAGGAGTGGCGGCAAATGAGAGGGGGAAGGGGGCCCGGATTCTGTTTATTAATCATGCACCTCTTCTCCTCTCCTGCCCAACTCCTGTCCTGAGTCCGGCTGAAGGACGGCCATAAGAGTTATATTTTAAGTTTTCATTCCAAATGTCACGTCCATAAAGCTGGAATTGCCCATATGCAAAACATTGCTGGTCAATTAAAGTGAAAAATAAACCATCAGATTTACTGGGATTAAATAAATGACTGTAATACATTAAATATACATTTAGGATGTTTGATCGTGGAATGGTAGTGAGTTGGAATTTTGTTTGTAATGAAAATATTGGATTTGTTTTGTTTTAAATGTTTTTAAATTTCAGTCATCTCTTGGAATATCTAAAGATTAACAGAAACAGATTTTCCCCACAAGATCATTAGAAGAGAACAAAACAACAACAATAATCAAAATAATAAAAACATGATAGCTTGGTCCATAATTCAGAAGTCCAGGATTTAAGGGGACCTTTACTTTTCATTTGTAACAACAGGGCTGCGTTCAGCGCCGACAAAACGTTGCACAACGTTTTTTAAACAGAAACGGTGATGCGTTGAACGCACTGTTCTGATGACGCAAGAGTTGCAATTATGGCAGCTGAGAAGGCCATTCTTTGTGTTCTTTGTGAAGAATTTTCGGAGCCTGATGAAGTCGGTATAAATATGTGTTTAATACTGCAAAATATGCCCGATGTTACAGTTACTGCACTTGCCGCCCAGAACACGAGAGAACTTCCCAATCGAGTGAAGGGATTTGTGGAAACTGAAATGGAAGCACACATCTTACCTAATTCAGACTAAAACATCTATTTAGCCTCACATACTGACTTGATTTGTAGTTCATACTGTTTTAATACCCTGTATTTTCTTTCTCAATTTTAGGAAAAGCACTTAATTACCATTGTTTATTTCTATACCAAATGTCATAAACTTGCAATGAAGCTAAAAATATAGCCTTAAACAACTACATCATTATGTTGATATCCTATATTTTACAATAAAACTTACGACAAACATGTCTTCTAATATCCTCAGTTGATGCGTAAACCGAGCTGCATCGAACACATTTGTAAAATACTTTATTTGAACCCATTGTGTGAGTTCACTTTAATTCCGCGTGCTTTATATACATGTTGCTGCTGATTGGACTGCAGTTCTGACACACCCACCAAACAAGAGAAAACGTCTCGGGTTATGACTATAACCCTTGTTCCCTGAGAAGGGAACGAGACACTGCGTCGTTGAAAACGACTCTTTGGGGAACGCTCCTTAGCGTGCGCCTCTGAAGTATGAATGAAACTATTCCAATCTTGATTGGTGTTGCGTCATGACGTAACATGTGTCGGCATAACCGGATGCATAAAAGTGATGCCGGCACACACACACATTAGCCTAGCGATGAAGCAAGCCGCTCTCAGGCATTGAGGGGCGTGGCAGGACGACGCAGTGTCTCGCTCCCTTCAGGGAACAAGGGTTATAGTCATAACCCGAGACGTTCCCTTCCGAGGGAACTCGCACTGCGTTGTTGAAAACGACTCTTTGGGGAACGAATGCCCACTAGGCCACGCACCGAAAAAATGCCTGCCCTAGAGTGAAACTGAACTCAGGCACTCAGCTAGGACGAGAGCACACGTGTGCCAGGCGTACTAGGGAGGTGCAGACTATAAAACCTGATGAAAGTGTGCGGGGTAGCCCAACCGGCTGCCTCACAGATCTCCTGGAGGGGCACTCCCGATAAGAGAGCCCTAGAGGATGCCATGCCTCTAGTTGAATGAGCCCTTATGGCCAAAGTTGAAGGCAAATTGCGCACCTTGTAGGCCGAGACAATAGCCTGAACAATCCAATCACTAATGGTTTGTTTCGAGGCAGGGAGCCCCTTCTTAGGTGACCCAAAACACACTAACAGTTGGTCCGACCTCCTCCAAGAAGAGGACCTCTCGAGGTAAACGCTCAAAGCTCTGACAGGGCAGAGCAAATGGAGCCTCTCTTCTTCTGCCGACACATGAGGTGGAGGATGAAATGCACGCACACGTAGACCATGCCGTGTTAGAAGGCACTTTAGGCACATAGCCAGGTCTCGGGTGCAGAATGGCTTTAACTCCGCCAGGGGCAAACTCCAAGCAAGCTGGTGTTACTGCCAGGGCTTGAAGATCTCCCACCCTCTTTAGAGAGGTAATAGCTAAGAGAAAAGCCATCTTGAACGTCAGGTCCTTGGGCGAAGCCAACTGAAGGGGTTCGAAGGGGGCCAGGGATAACCCTTCGAGAACCACCGCCAGGTCCCAGGCAGGAACCCTGGACCTGGTTGTCGGTCTCATCCTCCATGTACCACGGAGAAAACGAATGACCAGCTGGTGCCTCCCCAGAGGCCCATCACTCAGTGGTGCATGGAAAGCCGAAATGGCAGCCATGTACACCTTAAGTGTGGAAGGAGAGACCGCAGAGAAACGATCTTGAAGAAACTCCAGAACTGAAGCCACTGGGCAGTTAACTGGATCTAATTCATGTTCTCTACACCAAGTGGAGAACACATTCCACTTGAGGCCATATAATCTCCTAGTAGATGGAGCCCTAGAGCTAAGTATGGTTTCAACCACCCCAGCTGATAGACCAGCATTTAGGTACTGAACCCCTCAGGGGCCAGACCCACAGTTTCCACAGCTCTGGACGAGGGTGGAAAACTGTGCCCCCTGCCTGAGACAACAGATCCCTCCTCAGAGGAATCTGCCATGGCGGAGCTATCAGGAGTGAAATTATGTCTGAGAACCATACTCGGGCGGCCACATCGGGGCAACCAGAAGTAGACTGATGCCCTCTTGGCGTACTCTTTCCAGGACTCCGGGAGCAGAGCGATCGGGAAATGCGTACAGGCTGAAGCCTCGGCCAGGCCTGTACCATGGCGTCCAGCCCCAGTGGGGCTGGATGTGAGAGGAGAACCAAAGTGGACAGTGGGGCGTCTCGAGGCGCGAATAGATCCACTTCCGCTGGTCCAAATTTGTCCCATATCAACTTCACCACCTCTGGATGAAGTCTCCATTCCCGGGCCTCAGCCCCTGCCTGCGACAGGATGTCTGCTCCTGATTCTGAACCCCGGAACATACATTGCTCTGATAGACAGTATTTTCCCTTGGGACCAAAGAATTATCTGATGCGCCAGTCTGCCCAGAGGGCGCGATCTGAGTCCCCCTTGTCGGTTCAGATATCTGGCAAAGCGGCCGTCCATGACCGTGCCCCAGCCAGTGAGGGAGGCGTCTGTCGAAACGGTTTTCCGGCGACATGACGCTCCCAACACTGGCCCTTGGGACAGGAACCAAGGTTTCTTCCATATTAGCAGAGAACGAAGGCATCTGCGCGTTACTCTGATTATACGAAATGGATTCCCTTGGGGAAAACCCTTGGCTTTCAGCCATCACTGGAGGGGACTCATGTGTAGAAGGCCCAAAGGTATAATGTTGGATGCCGCTGCCATGAGGCCCAGCAGTCTTAGAAACTGCTTTACAGTGATGGCCTGGCCTAGCTTTAACCCGGACACCATCGCCAGAACGGACTCGATACGTGCAGGAGACATGCGTGCCTGCATCATAACCGAGTTCCACACAACGCCCAGAAACGTTGTGTACTGGGATGGTTGTAACACACTCTTTTTTGTGTTGAGTCTCAACCCCAAACTTCGAATGTGGCCAAGGACGACATCTCGATGCCGAACCGCCATTTCTCGAGACTGGGCCAGAATGAGCCAATCATCGATATAATTCAGTATGCGGATGCCCTGAAGTCACAGAGGAGCAGGAGCTGCATCCGTACATTTGGTGAATGTGCGGGGAGAGAGTGCTAGGCCGAACGGAAGAACCCGATATTGGTAAGCTTCGCCCCCGGAAGCGAACCTCAGGAACCTCCTGTGACATGGAAGGATGGATACCTGAAAATAGGCGTCTTTTAGATCTATCGTGACAAACCAGTCCTCGGATCTGATCTGACTCACGATGACAGGAATAGTAAGCATTTTGAACCTGAACCTCCTCAAAGGCCGGTTCAAAATTCTGAGATCTAAAATCAGCCTCAACCCCCCATCCTTTTTTGGAACTATAAAGTACCGGCTGTAAAAACCGGACTCCCTGTCTGAATGAGGAACACATTCTATGGCCTCCTTTAGCAGCAGAGATTGCACTTATTGTTCCATCACCTGAGCCTGCTCCAGAACCACTGTAGTCTGCACCACCCCAAAGAATTTGTGGGGCGGTGCCCGAAGGCTGGTCTCGGGTGTTTTTCGAGCACTGTTCTCGACTTCCTGAAGCGAGAGACCGGCAGGATTTAGTCGATACGGTTCTTGTGACCACAATTGATGCTTGTTTTTTATTTCTTGACACGAACGGCACGGTGTGCGTTCGCTGGAAATCGATGTGGCCCGAAGCGTCAGAGACGGCGGGAGACCGACACCGATTTCCTGAGGACTCCGCTGCGAGAACAACCTCGGTTGCTCTTCAGCGGGGGGGACAGCCCTCCGAGGTTCTACCACCTCGGTAGGACCTCTTTCCCGAGGCCCTCCTAGCCTTAAGGGTGTCCCTCAGGTCGCCCCTCTGGCTGGGGGGCTTCCGCTGGGAGCGTTTCCTCTGTTGCCAAGCTCCCGGAGGAGGGGCTCTAGAGGAAACGCTCTCCCTTTGCTCTGCGTGGTGCGAGGAGCTGACTGATGGCTGGGGCTGATCTGCTTGCCCCACCCTACTCGATTTAGCCTTACGGGGGAGGAACTGCTTAAACGCCGCTTTTTTTTTCTTTCTTTTTTTTTTTTTTAAACTGATGAATGTGAGCGGAGAGGACCAGCCTGCCGCACCACAAACTTGTTCAGGCGTGAGCTTAGATGTCGACTCAAGGGCATAGGAGCCCGGAGTAGCATAAACATCTAAACCATTCAATTTTGATGAATGTGTGCGGAGAGGACCAGCCTGCCGCAGCACAAACTTGTTCAGGCATGAGCTGAGATGTCGACTCAAGGGCATAAGAGCCCGGAGTAGCAAAGCATCTAACCCATAAAGTTCGATGAATGTGTCGGGTGTTGGCCCCTCCCCCTCGTCTAAATCTTTCAGGAGGTCGGCCTGGTACGCCTGCAAAATCGCCATTGAATGCAGGCATGAACCAGCCCGACCTGCCGCCATGTAAGCCCTGCTTATTAACCTCTTCCCAATCCTGTAAAATTAGCCTAAAACGCCTAATCAAGGCATACCCAAAGTAAATTTAAAGCTGTTCTTGAACCGTTTGGAGTACATGCATGGTTTTGGTCACATTTGAAAGGGGACACTCTGAAGTTTTTTCTCCAGCAGTCAGAATTACTGTAAGTGCTACTGATTTTGAGTAATAGAAGTTTGAACACAATGAAATAGAATTTTCTTTTTCCGCCTGAAATTTTTTTTTGCATACAGATGCCTGCAGATGACTATAACTTGTAGCTATTAGCTTGAGAACACAATGGGATCACAGCATGAATCCTTACCTAGTCCAGGTTCAAATGTTATAACAATATCATAAAAAATGAATATTTTACACATGTTTTTCTAAGGGTACACCCAGGCGTTTTACAAAAGTGCCTTTTGGATACTCCAAAAGGTCACTTTGGAAACCTAGGACAAAAAGGCTGCAACTTTTGAACGCTTCAACGTACAGTCATAATTGTGGGCTCTAATGAAAGATGACACTTAGAGCTATCATATTCCATATCCAGATCCACTATTAGTTTTGCTGACACAGAGTAACTGATGCATAAACACATTAGAGTGCCTTTTCCTTCTTGAAACTAAATGTTGTGCATATAAAAGAGTCAAAACTAGTGCTATGGTGGACAATTTGTTTATATAAAAAATACACAACAAACTATTTACATTAATTTTTACATAAAGTATTTACAAACCATTATAAAATTGTACATGTTTCTAGCAACATGCCAGTCATTGTAGCAGTCACATTTGTGTACAAAGCACATAGGCACAACACAGGAGAGTACTTCACTGGTGTCTTTGCATGACACTGCCTGCACTTCAGACGACCAGCGGTGCAAGATTTGGTGATGTGCAACGGCCTGTGATGTGCTCTTCGTGGAGCAGGAGATACGGGTCTGGCTGTGGATTGAGACCCCAACTCTGCCATGCTCCTCAGCAAGGGTCTCTCTGAAAGCCCTCCTCTCTTGATGAGGTGCTGTCCTGCTGCTCCACTTTATGTGGCCGCTTGCTGAGTGGGGGATAATAAATAAATGTAATTTACAAAGCTAGACACAACTTCTCCATCTTTTCTGTATTCTATATATATATACAGTGAGGAAAATAAGTATTTGAACACCCTGCTCTTTTGCAAGTTCTCCCACTTGGAAAACATGGAGGGGTCTGAAATTGTCATCGTAGGTGCATGTCCACTGTGAGAGACATAATCTAAAAAAAAAAAATCCAGAAATCACAACGTATGATTTTTTAACTATTTATTTGTATGATACAGCTGCAAATAAGTATTTGAACACCTGAGAAAATCAATGTTAATATTTGGTACAGTAGCCTTTGTTTGCAATTACAGAGGTCAAACGTTTCCTGTAGTTTTTCACCAGGTTTGACACACACTGCAGGAGGGATTTTGGCCCACTCCTCCACACAGATCTTCTCTAGATCAGTCAGGTTTCTGGGCTGTCAGCTGACAAACACGGAGTTTGAGCTCCCTCCAAAGATTCTCTATTGGGTTTAGGTCTGGAGACTGGCTAGGCCATGCCAGAACCTTGATATGCTTCTTACAGAGCCACTCCTTGGTTATCCTGGCTGTGTGCTTCGGGTCATTGTCATGTTGGAAGACCCAGCCTCGACCCATCTTCAATGCTCTAACTGAGGGAAGGAGGTTGTTCCCCAAAATCTCGCAATACATGGCCCCGGTCATCCTCTCCTTAATACAGTGCAGTCAGCCCTGTCCCATGTGCAGAAAAACACCCCCAAAGCATGATGCTACCACCCCATGCTTCACAGTAGGGATGGTGTTCTTGGGATGGTATTCTTCTTCCTCCAAACACGGTTAGTGGATTTATGACCAAAAGTTCTATTTTGGTCTCATCTGACCACATGACTTTCTCCCATGACTCCTCTGGATCATCCAAATGGTCATTGGCAAACTTAAGACAGGCCTTGACATGTGCTGGTTTAAGCAGGGAAACTTCCGTGCCATGCATGATTTCAAACCATGACGTCTTAGTGTATTACCAACAGTAACCTTGGAAACGGTGGTCCCAGCTCTTTTCAGGTCATTGACCAGCTCCTCCCGTGTAGTTCTGGGCTGATTTCTCACCTTTCTTAGGATCATTGAGACCCCACGAGGTGAGATCTTGCATGGAGCCCCAGTCCGAGGGAGATTGACAGTCATGTTTAGCTTCTTCCATTTTCTAATGATTGCTCCAACAGTGGACCTTTTTTCACCAAGCTGCTTGGCAATTTCCCGTAGCCCTTTCCAGCCTTGTGGAGGTGTACAATTTTGTCTCTAGTGTCTTTGGACAGCTCTTTGGTCTTGGCCATGTTAGTAGTTGGATTCTTACTGATTGTATGGGGTGGACAGGTGTCTTTATGCAGCTAACGACCTCAAACAGGTGTATCTAATTTAGGATAATAAATGGCGTGGAGGAGGACATTTTAAAGGCAGACTAACAGGTCTTTGAGGGTCAGAATTCTAGCTGATAGACAGGTGTTCAAATACTTATTTGCAGCTGTATCATACAAATAAATAGTTAAAAAATCATACATTGTGATTTCTGGATTTTTTTTTTAGATTATGTCTCTCACAGTGGACATGCACCTACGATGACAATTTCAGACCCCTCCATGATTTCCAAGTGGGAGAACTTGCAAAATAGCAGGGTGTTCAAATACTTATTTTCCTCACTGTATATATATATATATATATATATATATATATATATATATATATATATATATATATATATTAGTTTTTCTTTTCGAGTGTGTAAAATGTATTATTGTATGTATATTTACTGTAAATACTGTATACTTTGCCAATGTACTATGGAACAAAGAGATGGGCCTACACCTCCCCCATGAATTCAGCACTGTAACAAATAGATGGCCCTACACCTCCCCCACCTCCCTCATTGTAACAAATAGACTCTCAAACACAACATATATTCTTATTTTCAACTTATATTTATTGATTTATTTACTAATATATATATATATATATATATATATATATATATATATATATATATATATATATATATATTTTACAGTAAATATACAAAACATCTATATAGCATGTCAATAGATCTGAAACAAACAATGAACTAAAAACACGCACAAACGGTTCAAACACTCACTGAGGAAACACACGACAAAGGGTAATTACAAAATGTGTATTCATTATTCAAACTAAAGCTTATTTATGCGAATATACAGTAATATATGTTATAAACACAAGAAAACACTTACTTGTCCAGAGCCGTGTCTCATCTCTCCATCTGCCTCTGAATCATCTGTATTGTTTTCAGAAATTTAATCTCCAAACTCAGAATTTTGACAATGAATGCCTTCTTATATCACATCCTGGGGTGAAAATCCTGTTTTTCGCGTCCTGCTTTCACCATATTTAAATCGCCAAATGTGTAAACAGTTCCAAAGCAGCTCTGCATGCATTTACGCACGGAGGCGCACAGCAGGGGTAAACTCGAGGAAACTTTATGCACAGGAATAACAGAGCCGTCATCTAATAGTTCCACTAAAGCCGTATATCACTGTTTTCAGAATTTCATTGGCTATACGATGCGCCAGTCATTTCCACTCTTCAATGTAATTGGTTTGATCAGTAAACAAAGGAAAGTGGGTATGCCCTTACACTCGACACAGATGGTGGTTGGGTATTGAAGGCTGTGGACAGGACATGGAAGCTCCTATTGGGTCAAATGAGGTGTCAATCGAAAGGCCAGAGTGCGTGCTTCCATTTTGATACCGGATATAGGAAATGTTTACATCTGAACTGAAGTTATTACCGGTAATATGTGAAAGATTAGGCACAGCTGCCAGGTGCTTTGAAATGATGCAACAAGAGTCTGTGGATATTTATTGATGTAATACTGTGATTTGGACTAAACATTTTACTTGATTTGATCATTTGGACATTTGACAATGAAACAACACCGTTTTTGTCGGGAAGTTATGGCTCAGTGTACAACTATGAGGCATCATAGGTGAGTTGCCTAAATTTTGTTATTGGTTGTTTATATGTTGGTGGTCTGACAAAGATATAGATTGTACCTGCTGTTGTGATTGTATCTTAAAATGGTTTATATCAATAGAAAATCAAGAAATGTAGCTTTCCAAAGATATGTGGCATGTGTACCAATGTAACACACAGCTGTTTTGTTTATCGCATACTTTTATTTTGTACATTTAAGGGCCCGTCCGCGGGCCTAGATTTCCATGGTGTTAAAGCAGCTGTAATCAACCACACTGGGGCTGGAGACACGGGACGAATGCGGTTTACCCCCGATCTCGAGATCTCTTTGTGGAGATCGGGGAAAAACGGCAAACCCCGGCGCTGAGGCTGTGATCTGTGCAGCAGGAAACGCTCGTCTAATTTGCTTTTGACTCGCGTTCCCTGCTCATTTTGTTGCCAGCTGATATTATGTCTGGCCACGGCACGCGTCACAACCTCAACCAGCTCCTCATAAGCTTGGCCATAAACTGGCGTGCTTGGCTCACGGTCGTCCGCATCGATACTGAGGATATCCACTTCCTCGGAAGCAGAGAGCTCAAGCATCGGGACCTGTTCATGGGCAGAAGAAGCCACGATGCGGGCTTCTGCACCACTCAGAGTAGGCTCGGGATCCTCAAACGAAGAATGAGAAAGTGCCGCAGCAGTCTCATTCTCATCTGCAAGATCCCGCTGCGAACTGCGGGGAACGCGAGCCTGACCATGCTCATCAAAGCACGCCAACCGGGAGCGCAGCACTCTCAAGGGTAGTGCTTCACAGTTTTCACAGGCAGATCCCTCGAGAACTCCCTGTGCATGCTGCACTCCCAAACAGTTCACACACAAAACGTGCGTGTCCCTACCCGTAATGAAAGGAGGGCAGGGGTGCACACACTTCCTGAACTGTTCGGTGGCCATAAATATTGAATCAGACAAACAACACCAAATAAGACAAACAATTTCAACATAGAGCGCTTGCTGAAGAGCGAAAGCTGATGTGTGTGTGTGCCGGCGTCACTTTTATGCATCCGGTTATGCCGACACATGTTACGTCATGACGCAACACCAATCAAGATTGGAATAGTTTCATTCATACTTCAGAGGCGCACGCTAAGGAGCGTTCCCCAAAGAGTCGTTTTCAACGACGCAGTGCGAGTTCCCTCGGAAGGGAACGCATCTCAAACCCCGTTACACACCGGTGCACGCCGTTTCCAGGAAACATGACGTTCAACCCGGAAACCGTAGCAAAACGTTGCGCACCGTTTTGAACTTGAACGTGCCCCAGGTTTGATCACGGATGGCTCGTCATTGGTTTCTATAAAACAAACTAAAGCGTTTGGTTGTGAAAAAACAGAAGCCTAAACACATTCAAACCCGAACTAAAAACTAAGTAGACTTCTTCCTTTTATAGTTTTAATATGAATCACCAACATGTCTGTCAGATCATAGTTACTACAGTTATGTTGGCGTTGTTACAGTAATGGCACATATTTAGTTTTCTGTCTTTTTCTCTTCATTGCTGTTTAGATGATCATGTCTGTCTGATTTTATGAGATGTTTTATGAGATGTCTCCAAAGTGCTTGAAAGTAGATCATTCTAGGCAAGGGTGAGTCTAGCCTCTTTTTAGGGGTGCTTCAGCACCCCTAAAAAGGAGCTCAGCACCCCTAAAACTTGGAGTAAGAAATGTTGTTATTCTAAAAATGTTGTTTGTCTTTGACAAGGTTAAATAATGTCCAAAACATACTCCGTAGTTTGTGGTTTAAAATGTATGTGTTAAGGATGAAAATGAAAACACCCCCGCTTAGCAAATGGTATCATCCTCTTCTCTTCTTCTACTTCTCCTCTGTACCTGCACCGCTCAGCACGACCGTCATCCAGCTTGAAACACACGCAGGGGGAGAACCCGTTATGTAGTGTTGTGAATCAACTAAGTTGCTCCAAAGCTGTGTCTCACACTTCTTTCCTTTTACCTAGAGTTGTTCGATTTGAAACCATATCGGTGAGTACTGGAGTCAGTATCCTGAATCACCATGGTACACCTATAATAAGTGTTTATTTTTGGACTATTTTAGTCCAGCGGGTCGCCGCCGCTGTGGAGTAGCACAGCACCTGGGTGACTCGTCCATAGTCATAAACGGAGAGAAGTAGCGCCTAGTAATTCTACATTAATGTGCCAGTTTAATGCATTGTTTGGCAATAAAATATATTACTAAGCAGAAGAATTGTTAGTAAATTATTAATAATAATAAATGTTATTGTTTATTGAACACGTCGCTGCCCTTGGCTGAACATTGCAGTGGTGTCACTAGAGTTGAGGGGTTTTCAGCACATAAATGTGGTCAAATTCAATGGCGTAATTTTGTATGAAAATTGGAAGGGACATATTGAAAAGATAATATTCAAAATATTGATATAAAAAAAATACGATAATGTCAGTCTGGTAATATAGGAAAAATAACATTTTACCTCATAACAGTTTATTTCTTATTTCTCTGCCAAGCATGTTAAATATTAGTCTTTTTTTCTTTTAAGCATTTCTCAAGAATAAACATCAGCCCTCTGGAGTCGACGGAGGTGCCAGTGCGATCACTTAGATTTTATTTATCTTATAACAACAGAAAGATTTAAAATACTTAAATTTGAATTTCGAATATTCGTTGAATTTAATAAAAAATGCACATTCGAATACTAAAACTGTGTATTCAAATTTTGGATTTGTGCCAAGCACTGACAATGACTTCAAAGCGGTCACATTCTTGCACTAAAAAAGGCAAGACTCAGCGTAACAAATACAGTTTAACAGAAAGCAGATGTCTCAAAATGCTTCTTAAATTGTAATGCAGTGAGATCCAGCAGATGGAAAATGACTTCAATAAATCAGATGATTTGTAGAAGGAATAACACATTTTATTTGTACTGAGTCCTGGAATTAATCTAACAATACTATGTCTTGTCTAGTGAAAATGAATTAAGTAATTCAATGAAAGAAGTTAAAGTACAGATAGTATGATGAGGCCTCAAAGTTGGAAATCAGATGCAAAGAGCGAGAGAGTTCAGTTGTTAGTCTGAGGACCAGAAAATTAGATAATGTATTTATGCCCTCTTGAGACTGTGCCAATGAGATTCCTTATTTGGTACAGCACATTCTACATGGTTTGGAGTTAACTCAATGCAGCGCCCGCTGCATTACCCAGATCATGTTCATTGCGAAAGAAGGCAAAAAAGATCGATTGCAGTTTCCTCCGGGTACTCTGGTTTCCCCAAGTCCAAAAACATGCAGGTTAATTTAATTGGAGAATCTAAATTTGAGAGTCCCCCAGCCACTGGGGATTGCGTCAGGAAGGGCATCTGGTATAAAACCTGTGCCAATTCAAATATGTGGATCACGGATGGTCTGCTGTGGTGACCCCTAATGGAAGCAGTTGAAAGAAGATGACAACGACTGGGTCAGAGCATCTGTAAAATGGCAGGTACCCATGTTTCATTAATTTGCGTGGGGAGCAAAGGTTAGCCCGTCTGGTCTGACCATCTCATCCTCACTTTGTCATACTCCATACTTCCTTGCAGGAATGCAGAAAATTCCCTCACCCAATGCTAGATGGAGCCGCTCTCACAGACATCTGCAGATTGTGTGCATGAAAGTTGGGGTTGGAGGGCCTGAACTAGATGATACAGGAAATCAGCAGCCTATACAGAGTTCAAATGGCACAAAGTATTTTATATACAGTATTTTGAAAATACACAAATACCTAACTTAAATGTATTTATATAAAAATTATATTTGATGGACGCTTATCATTTTATAAAGATCTTTTTCCACCATTAATGTGATATTGAAACCACAAATTATACTAACAAACAAATAAAAGCCTTTCAGGAAAAAAAGAGAAAAATGACATTTTAAAATTACTTAAAATTACCTGGTTGCATCCAACATACTCTATGCAAGTACGTGAACGCAGATCCACCTTCATACACAAGCTCGATTTCACATGTCGTTGCGTTGTGAAATGTGTCAGCACTCAATTCATAACAGAACGAAAGCGCTGCATTCTCAGCGTTGCCACAAAGGGCGCTACAGAATATTTTATTCTTTCAAACAACATCTGTCATGGCGGACTGGGGCAGCAATTTGAGTTTAATCTTTTGGAAAAATATGTAAAAATTTTTGTCCCCAGTCAATTCAAACAAACTTGTTTTTTTCCGTGTCTCTCCCCACTCCCCAACTATTGACTCATCTACCACATCAGGGCTGCATATGCAGCTGACTTGCTGCCTAATCCGTAAATCTTTGGCTCAGGTGGTAGAGCAGGATGTGTGTGTGTGTGTGTGTGTGTGTGTGTGTGTGTGTGTGTGGAGCCAAATGCAAGGGAGAGCCAGAGTATATGATATATAAGTTGTTACAATATATAGAATTCATACATACTATAGATCCACATATGACACAATGTACATCAGTTAATAAAATATCCTATAACTTTCTGGAAATGGTGTATTCCTGAACAAGTTGAGAATGTTTCAGATAGAGAAAGATGAATGTATCTTGAATATCAATCCTAAAAATATCAACACTGACCACTTACTGTATAGAAAAAATTATCCACTGATTGATTTTGTTTTTGATTTTAAGCTGATGTTTGAGAGGTTTGTATCCTTTTAAGGTGAGTGTAAACACCTGATCTGTGGCGCGATGAAAACATTCCTGTTTGTTAGAATGGCCCCTTTATTTTCTAAATTCTGTTTGTTGACACTAGAGATGCAGAAATGACTCACTTTGGCTATAAATATGAGTGAACATGTTAATACTGTAGACGATGCTAAAACATCCCACAAAGAGAACCTGAAGCATCTTAACTCCTGAAAGATCAGATAAGTGTTTGTTTTTTGTCTCTGAAAGTTGCCAGTGAGATGTTTGATGATAACTCGGGGTGGCATGGTTAGATATTCTCATGTAACATTAGAGTAAAGAGAAAGTATTAGTAAGTATTACATGTAAGAAGTTGTGTTGTGCAAATGAATGCGCATATTCTTAGACTTTGGATTTGTAAAACTTTATTGTATTTGATGTTGTCTTTCAGCATCTGCACTATATTACTCTATATGAAGTGAATTTCACTGAGGAATTATTACTAAATCAGGATGCTGAGCATTGCACCCCTTCTCATTTTAACTGTTGAAGTTGTCCTAGGACAGGTAAGCTTACTGCACATTCAATATGCACATTGCTACATTAGTATTGATAATACATTTCTCATTATTTCCTGTTGCTACAGATCTATCCATTCGATATGGCAAAAAATTCTGTTGATGATCAATATGAAGGTTGTAGAAAGGAAATGTCAGAACTGGTGTTTTCATCATTTCTAAAGAAAGAAATCAATGAGAATTCTACATATAAAGCAGCTTGGGAAGAAGGGATAAAGAATGCCACGAAACCAGCAGATAACTTGAACATGTACCATTCAATCGCCATTTATGTGTACACTAGTAGAAAAGTATATGAAGATTTCAATTATGCTACTCGTTATGATAAACAAAAATACAACAGCAGCACATACAAATGGTATTCACTTCAGTTTTTGTTGACAGAAATGTTATTTAACTTATCGTGGTACTGATGTTGAATTTAATGTTCTGAGCAAAGAGGTTCGTTTTGGCTCTTTTACATCTTCCTCTCTTAATCGGAGTGAAGCACGGTACTTTGGAGATAAATCTTGTTTTGAAATTGAAACTTGTGAAGGTGCTGATGTGGCAAAATATTCTGTGTATCCTTATGAGGAAGAGGTGTTGATTCCTCCATATGAGAAGTTTATAGTCACTGCTGTCAAGAACAATTCCTGGTGTAAAACTGTGTATGTGCTGAAAAGCTCGGGAACAGAAAGTAACCTGAACTGTGCTGTGGCATCAGTCAAACAGACACATCACAGATTTATCAGCCATAACTGGTCATGAAAAAACAGATTTTGCCGTAAGTTCAATTCAGAAATCCACCACCCCCTATTTTATAAGTGTAAGCACTTTTATAATCAAGTTAAAAGAGTTTTAATTCAAAAAGGTTTTACACCGCCACACCAGTAGATGTTGGCGCTCATGGGGTAGAAAAGTATATGCAGATTTCAATAACGCAGTTCGTAATGGTAAACTAAATTACATATGGGGATCATACATATGGTATTCACTTCACTTTTTGTTGACAGAAGCGATACAGATTCTGAAAGAAACACAAAAGAACTGTCTTAACTTATCGTCGTTCTAATATTGAATTTGGTAAGGGTGTTCTGAACAAAGAGGTTCGTTTTGGCTCATTTGCATCTTCTTCTCTCAATGAAACAGTAATAAATAATTTGGAAATGTGTCTTGTTTTGAAATTGAAACTTGTGAAGGTGCTGATGTGGCAAACTATTCTGCACATGCTGAAGAGAAAGAGGTGTTGATTCCCCCATATGAGAAATTTATAGTCACTGATATCAAGAACAATTCCTGGTGTAAAACTGTGTACGTGCTGAAAAGCTTGGGAACAAAAAGTAACCTGAACAGGTCAAGAAACTTCTGCTGTATGTTCAATACAGAGGTTTTACACCGCCACACCAAAAGATGTTGTGCGGTTTGCGTTTGTGATCATGGGGTTATTCCAGGTCCGCGTGCTCAGTAATAAACTGACTGTGATTGGGGAAAGATGTAACTTGTCTGTCTCTTTGCGTTTCTCACATGAATACATTTTATTAAAACATTCATTTATTCATTCTTATGCCAACAGAAATGTGTAAAAGAGTATTATAAAGAGTTTAAGTGAGCACATATAATGTCTTAAAGCATTTTTATATGTTGAGGATTATAAAAGCAATTAATCAATGGGTTTAATTAATTCAAGAGTGATTTAAATATGTGTGTATATGTATGAAAGTAATGTGTTAACAGACTGAAGAAGTGACTCCATGACACAAATGTCATTACTTTGTGAAGTGTGTGTTGGAGTTTGTTATATTCTCTGTTCAATCACCATTTTAGTGCATTTCAGTGTGTGCGCATGTGTGAGTAAAATGATGACATTAATGGATGAGATTAAATAATTAAGATTACAAATGCAACAATAGCTAAAGTATTTCTCTTGCTGTGAAATTTGTATTTGATAATTCATTCAGTGTGTCTTCATGTCAGTGCCATCAGTTGCCAAGAGGATGTTTTAGCATTTTTCACAGTTTATGTGCATTTTCAGTATGTAAAGTTGGCAAAGTTTTTTTATTGTATTCAGCAGAAAATGATTATTATTCATGTAAGTAAATAAACTGGCTTGACTGGAGAAAGATGAAACTTGTCTGTCTCTTCATGTTTCTAACAGGCAGTGTTGAGAAGTTTACTTTGGAAATGTAATAGGTTAAAGATTACAAGTTACCCTATTTAAAATGTAATAAGTAGTGTAACTATTTCAATTACTTTAATAAAGTAATGTAACTGATTACATTTGATTACTATTCGAAATTTCTAATGAATGTTTTCAACTGTTGATCATTTTCAAACCTTTAATATAATATAAATCCTAATATTGATTTCTCACTAACAGAAGCGAGAATAGATTCTAGTTTCATCCTCACTGGCGACCCAAACAGACTCCCCCATTGTAGCTGTCATAATATGCATGGTGTTGTTTTGTTTTTGTTTTTTTTAATAAAGTTATATTCCACCTCAAATATTGTTTAGACTCAATGACCAATCGTTGTGTGTTAGTAGTTAAATAGTTATATTTTGCAAATCAAAACGGGACAAACTATTAGAGAGATGTGTCCACTAGGTGGCGCTGCAGGTTAACGGTCATCATATAGGACAAGATTCAAACCCTTGAGAAAATCAATATGAAACTGCAGCAGATTGTGTCATCATTCAATCATAAATCACTTTCAGTTGAAGATCACGCAGTAGTCTAAACACTGATTTGACAAAAGACACTCAAAATGAAAATGTGTTAGTGGTAAAGTTGCTTTGGCTTGGGGAGTCTGTCGGTGCCCTGAATTTCACAACTCAATGACGTTGTGAGTCATATATATATATATATATATATTATATATTACTATGAATACAAACTTTAATACAGTGAAAAGACACTCTACGAGCTTAACATATATACTGTATATATAAATAAATAAAAATGTCCAACATTCTTTTGAATGTCCATGTACTAAAATGAAATATTGTGTACCTTCATTTACTATTAAAATTATTTTGAATGGCCATGGATAAAGAAGAAAAGTGATAACAATTTTACCTTGTTGCAAAAAGTAGTCTGTTAATTTACCTGATGAACTTTCACCTTTTGCTGACCCTTTATGCTTCACAGAGCTAATGTGTGCTTCTAAATCACTTGCACCTTTATTAGCAACTGACACATACACTCACCTAAAGGATTATTAGGAACACCATACTAATACTGTGTTTGACCCCCTTTCGCCTTCAGAACTGCCTTAATTCTACGTGGCATTGATTCAACAAGGTGCTGAAAGCATTCTTTAGAAATGTTGGCCCATATTGATAGGATAGCATCTTGCAGTTGATGGAGATTTGTAGGATGCACATCCAGGGCACGAAGCTCCCGTTCCACCACATCCCAAAGATGCTCTATTGGGTTGAGATCTGGTGACTGTGGGGGCCATTTTAGTACAGTGAACTCATTGTCATGTTCAAGAAACCAATTTGAAATGATTCGAGCTTTGTGACATGGTGCATTATCCTGCTGGAAGTAGCCATCAGAGGATGGGTACATGGTGGCCATAAAGGAATGGACATGGTCAGAAACAATGCTCAGGTAGGCTGTGGCATTTAAACGATGCCCAATTGGCACTAAGGGGCCTAAAGTGTGCCAAGAAAACATCCCCCACACCATTACACCACCACCACCACCAGCCTGCACAGTGGTAACAAGGCATGATGGATCCATGTTCTCATTCTGTTTACGCCAAATTCTGACTCTACCATCTGAATGTCTCAACAGAAATCGAGACTCATCTGACCAGGCAACATTTTTCCAGTCTTCAACTGTCCAATTTTGGTGAGCTCTTGCAAATTGTAGCCTCTTTTTCCTATTTGTAGTGGAGATGAGTGGTACCCGGTGGGGTCTTCTGCTGTTGTAGCCCATCCGCCTCAAGGTTGTGCGTGTTGTGGCTTCACAAATGCTTTGCTGCATACCTCGGTTGTAACGAGTGGTTATTTCAGGCAAAGTTGCTCTTCTATCAGCTTGAATCAGTCGGCCCATTCTCCTCTGACCTCTAGCATCAACAAGGCATTTTCGCCCACAGGACTGCCGCATACTGGATGTTTTTCCCTTTTCACACCATTCTTTGTAAACCCTAGAAATGTTGTGTGTGAAAATCCCAGTAACTGAGCAGATTGTGAAATACTCAGACCGGCCCGTCTGGCACCAACAACCATGCCACGCTCTTTCCCATTCTGACATTCAGTTTGGAGTTCAGGAGATTGTCTTGACCAGGACCACACCCCTAAATGCATTGAATCAACTGCCATGTGATTGGTTGATTAGATAATTGCATTAATGAGAAATTGAACAGGTGTTCCTAATAATCCTTTAGGTGAGTGTAAGTGCCATCTTTACATGTCATACATTCTGCTTCACACTGATCTCGACCTGGACGAAAGCGTAATAATTTTTTGTGCAAATCTTCTTTAAGTTTGCACTTTCGTTTGGGAATTGTTTCCACTCAGCTGTCATTTGCTGCTACTATCAAGCAATGCCGAACACAACAGCGTTCGATAGGCAAGAATTTGGACAATAGTTGCTGCAAGCCTTTTATAAATCCACCAATTGTTGTGCAAGAAGGCGGAACTTATTAAGAGGGCTTAAAGCAATGCAAATGAGCACACACACACAATGAAGTATGAGACCAGATGTGCATCTTAATGCAACTAAAGCCGATTCCTGGACATTTTCTCAAATTTAGAAATCCTGGCCGGATGCTTTTTAAGGTCCGAAAAAGAGGACATGTCTGAGAAAAAGAGGACGTATGGTCACCCTACATACCCTACATTCCTACTTTACCACAGTTTAAGTTACATACCTGCAGATGCTTCCTCAGGTTCAATGTCAACAGCATTTTAATAGTTGGCAAACATATTTTGCACTGAACTGTTATTATTGCGCCCTTTTCTGATTTCTGGATGAAATTATTTTTACATTTCCAGCGCCTGGAACGCATTTCATCACTCGCCACGGTGGCAACTCTCAGAGAGGTTTACAGTGTTGCCAACTACTTCCAATGAAAAGCAGCTGAAGCCGGCTCAAAAAGTCGCTAATGTCACTAGATGACGTCATGCATTAATTAGCATATTCATGATGTCATCACGTCCTTTACATCCATTTGCTTCTCTCCTATTCTCTGTGCTCACATACTGTATTATAAAACAGCCAAATTCCCAATTAATCTGTTTCTGTTGTCAGAAAACGTAACGAGTATGAAATAGTGCCCCCACTTCAAAACACTGGAGTAATGCCCTTGGCCCTTGGTCATCAAATTTGCAGAATATGGTCAGAAATCTAGGTGTCATTTTTGATAGTTCTCTTAATTTTAGTAAACAAGTTAGCTCTGTTGTTAAAGGTAGTTTCTATCAGCTTAGAACAGTAGCTAAGCTGAAGCATTTTTTATCCAAGAAAGATCTTGAAACACTCATTCATGCTTTTGTTTCCTCACGCTTAGACTACTGTAATTCTCTGTATACAGGTCTAACCAAACATAATTTAAATAGACTTCAGATAGTCCAGAATGCGGCTGCAAGACTTCTCACAGGCACTAAAATGTATGAGCACATAACCCCAGTTTTAGCTGAGCTCCACTGGTTACCAATGAAATTGAGAATTGATTTTAAAATTTTACTTTTCGTTTTTAAAGCTCTACAAGGTCAAGCCCCTTTGTATATTTCTGAGCTTTTGACTACTTACTCTGCCGTCAGACCACTCAGGTCTACAACCCAACAGCTACTTGCTATCCCCAAGACACGTCTTAAAACCAGAGGGGACAGAGCGTTTTCTGTAATAGCTCCTAAACTCTGGAACTCCCTCCCACTTCATATTAAGTCCTGTAATACAATTGGTAGTTTCAAGACAAATCTGAAAACACACTTTTATTCTCTTGCTTTTAATTCTTTTTTTTTTTTTTTTTTTTATGTATTTAAGGAGTGCTGTACTCATTTTTATGAATTTGTCAAGGCATATTGTTTTTGCCTTTCCTGTTTTAACCTGTGAAGCACTTTGGGTCAACTGTTGTTCGGTTAAATGTGCTATACAAATAAAATGACTTGACTTGACTTGACTAGTGACTGAAATGCCGCCCATTAAAACGACATGTTAACCAGAAATCACTTACAAGCAATTTCCAAGCTGCTGCTCTGCACTGCCAAAACCCTGATTTTATAACATAAGTTAAAGACAACGGCTGTGCTGTGATTTCGGCTATATTTACATGTAAAACGATCACTCGGGGAGAAAGTTAGTAGCGACAGAAAGTCTTATATTAAGAATGTCTCTTACACCGTGCACAGCCTCTGTCTGGGTAACAGTGAGTGATAAGAAAGAAAAATGATGGTCAAATTACTTTTTTAAAATTAAAACAGAGGAGCAAACAATACAGATTAGTGATTGGCCCTTGACAACTCTGTTTGCACATGTGCAGCTCATACACGTCTGTGTCAGCTACCGTTCGGTCAACTGAATGTGCTGCTCCTCTGTCTGCCACTCACTGACTGTGTCTCCTTCGAAGGCTGCATGCTAGGTAGGCCACATCCTTTGAAGGCTGCAGTATACTGAGTGTCCTCCTTTCAACAAGCCTCATTTAAACGAGACAGCCTTCGTAGTACAAAAGGAAACGTAACATGGTTGCTATGACAGCACGCCCCTCTTTAACAAGTGTGAGCACTTTGAGTGTGAAGGGAACAAAGTCCCTTTAGAAGGGAACATATGAGGTACATTTTAGGAGAGTTATAATGATGTAAAGAGAAAAGTAAATAGATTTTACAGTTGCATTTTTAGTCTATTAATTTATTTTAATTGTATAGTAATATAATTATACATATTATATACTCTGCACCCGTCTACTGAGGTACTTCTTCTCGGGAATTAACATTACTTCCGTTTGAACATTTACTGTCAAATTGACATTATTTCTTTTTAGACATTTCTGTTGAAGCAAAGAATTGTGGGTTGTGAGTGCCCGCAAAGGATACACCTCAATCATCCTCCAAATTTCCATGAAAGAAGGTCGCATTCGAAGGCTGCATTTGAAGTGTCCAACTCGCTTTTCTGAAAGGAGACAGCCTTGAAGATGTATGCGGCCGACAAATACGACCTCCGGAGGATGCAGCCTTCCAAACAAGACACTGCCACTGAATATAATAGATACAAAGAGAGGTGTGCCTACGGCGGGAAAGCAAAACCTCACACTTGCACGGCAGTACTGGGGACTCTTCTACGGAAGGTAGATAAGGTTTGCCCAAAAAGTCGCTAAATTTGTCGCTTGGTGCTTTTAAGAAAAAAGTTACTAAAGGGGTCGGAAAAGTCGTTAAATCTAGTGACAAAGTCGCTAAGTTGGCAACACTAAAGCTTTCAGATTGATGTAATAGGCAGACATGGTGCGCTGCAAATTCAAACAAGAGAACCAATCAAAAGCATCAGAATAGCATCTTCTTCTTCTTCTTGTTGTTGTTTTACGGTGGATCACAGACACATAAGTGCATTACCGCCACATATCACCCAAATGGACCATTGATACTCTACATGCAATCTCCTGATTTACCTTATTCCACCAACCTACATACAACAACCCTTAATTCTTGTACCCGCATAGAGGCAGCGCTGCGTGTTCAGCTCCCACACTCAGCCCCCATGGAGGGGTAAAATAAATGCAATTTTTTTTTTTTTTAACCTGCATACTTATGTACGTTTGTGCAAACCTGTACTTCCCAAATATTGTAGCAATAATTGAGTTATGTTTCTACCTGGATTCAGTAAATGTTTTATTGTGAACTGCTCACCCTTATTTACTAGTTCATCCTTCCACTCATTCCTTTCAACAGTATATTTCCCACAGTGCATTATAACATGTTCAACTGTTTCATTAACACCACATTCCTCACATAGACCCGTTGGTTGTTTGCATACTAAGTGCCTTGTACTGTTCAACCATGTATACCCCAAACTTAATCTTTTAATGATGTTCTCCTCAAATCTGCTCCCACCTGATACTCTTCCTGTTCCCACTACTGACTGTATAAGATACAAACCTTTTGTGTCAGTGTCCCAATACTGTTGCCATAATTACAGAATATACTTTTTGATTCCGACTTTATTTCTGACCTACTAAAAGAAATCTGGATATCAACTCTATCAAATATATTATCAAATCTCTCTCTCTATGGCCTTTCTTGCCAAAACATCTGCCTCTTCATTACCTCTCAACACAATATGAGCCGTAACTCACAACAACTGTACCTTTATATATAAGTCAATATAATTCTTGAATAATTTCTATTATCATAACTTGTCTTGTTTCTGACTTATTAGAGCTGAACTAGAATCTGAGTATATTATTGCTTTAGATATTTTATCTACACTAATCCACTTTATTGCCATAATTATTGCAAACATCTCTCCAGTATACACTGATAGGTAATCTGATATCCTGTTATTCTTTACTATAACTTTGGAATTATGAATGCAGCACCTGTATAAATTGGCATATAATCCCCATATCTTGACCCCACTTGGTAAATGGTCTGCACTTAAATAGCAATTATAAGAGAAAAAAAGAGGTTACCGATGCACTTTACACTGTGTCCCAATCACCCATTGACACACGCACACACTCACACACCAATGGCAGCAGAGCTGCCGTGCAAGGTGCTAACCAGCCATTGGGAGCAACTTGGGGTTCAGTGTCTTGCCCAAGGACACTTCAACACGTGGTGTCATGTGGGCCGGGAATCAAACCACCAACCCTGCGATTGGCAGCCAACCTGCTCTACCACCTGAGTCACAGCCACCCAAACATCACACATAATCCCTTACATCATATACCTCAGCTTCATATGGACCTACCTTTTGCCTTCTTTCTAATCAGTTTAGATCAACTTCTGATTGGGGCATAACCCACAATGGCACTGGAGATAATGGAATTATTGGAGCATATCAACATTCTTCCAATCTCATAACTTTTACTAATTTCCCCACACTCCATCCAAAACTATTGCACTCTTTCTTCTCATATTCCCAGCTAGGTATCAATACCTTTTTTGTAGGGTGATTCCCACTCTGACCTCTTAGATTTACCCAATAAGACACCATTAATTGTTGACTTTTTATCTGCAAAGGCATTTCACCCATCTATACTTGAAGAGCTGAAACTGGAGAAGTCAAATATGCTCCCCAACAAATTCTTAGGGCTTGAGACTGAATTATATCCAATTTAATTAAATGAGATTTATTTGCAGAACCATATACCATGCAGCCATAATCCAATATAGATCTTATGGTTTATGATATGGTTTTTAAAGGCAACCTATCTGCTCCCCATTCCTGTCCTGAAATACACCTCATTACATTCACTACTTGCTCACATCTTCCCACCATCTTTTCTATATGCTCTCTCCAGGTTAATCTGCTATCAAACCATACTCCTAGAAATCTTATTATGTTTACACGTTCCAGTTCTTTTTTATATAATTTTAATTTAGCATCCACCTTCCTCTTCATATTTGTAAAAAGTATTATTTTTGTTGAATCTTGAAACTTGAATGCATTTTCCCCTGACCACTTTTCTACTTAATTTAATGCACATTATATTTTCTTTTATTATATTCTATATTTTTCCTTTAAACCACGGAGCCCCATCATCAGCAAACAATGATTTACCCATACTTGTATGTATACTTGATCATGATGATAAGTAAAAGTGGACTATGCCCTGTGGAGGTCCATTTTTAATTACACTTCTAGAGGATATAAACCCGCCAAACTTCACCCTAATTCTTCTGTTACCCAGTTATACATTCTTCCTTTTATATACATTAATAATCAAACCTTCTACAACATATCATATGCATTTTCTATATTGAAGAAATCAATATATGACAATTTCCTTATTTATAAATTTATAAACATTGTGTCCTTGAGCAAGGCACTTAACTCCAGGTTACTCTGGGGGGATTGTCCCTGTAATAAATGCACTGTAAGTCACTTTGTATAAAAGCATCTGCCAAATGCATAAATGTAAATGTCTTTATATCAGCTTCTATAGATACTATTGGATCCAAAGTCCCTCTTCCACACTTAAACCCACTTTGATAAGGAGACAAACAGCTCCATTGTTCCAAATGATATGTCAATCATTTATCATTCGACACATCCTTGCATAAATGAGAGGTTAGAGCTTTTGGACGATCATTTATAGGATTACTTGGATCTTTCACTTTCACTGGCTGTTTAATGTGTATAATTAATGCTTCCTTCCAACTTTGAGGAAATATACCTTCTATCCAGATTCTGTTATAAAATGCTAAAATCACATTTAAAGAAACTTCACTAAAATACTTCATAATACAATAACTAACTCTATCCAAACCTGGAGTAGATTGTCTCATTCTCCTCATTGCCATCTTTAATTCACTCACAGAGAATGGGACATCCAACAGATGAATAATGGTCTCTTTTTTCCACATTAAATCTGGATACTCTTTCGACACATCCTCTCTTATTTCCTTACTCTGCTCAGTCAAATTTTCTGAACTATTTACTTTAATAAACGCCTTTAGAAACATTTACACTTTCTCTCCATCCTCCACAGCTGTTTCTCCATTCATGCTTAAAACTGGACATCCATTGTTCAGTTTCTTAATCATGCCCCACACCTCCTCTACTGATGTATTCCTCCCTATTTCACTACAGTATGACATCCAATACACCTTCTTGGATTTCCTTACTTGACTTTTACTTACTTTGATTTCCTGACTCTCCGAAATGCTTTCATTTTCTTTCTTATGGCACATGCACCCTCTTCATTCCACCAGGGAACTTCTTCATCTTAATCTTAATATTTCAACCCCCATTCCTTTTTGGGATATACTTATTTGCTGCTATTTGAATTGCTTGTACTATTTCTCTACTGATCATCTCTACCGATCTATCTGTTTCTATTATAATGTTCTTTAATCCCTCTTCACTCAAACTCATAGATCCTTTCCAACTCGCTTTATCATACTGTCATTTACCCACATTTCCCTGATTCACATCACTTCTTCCTGTATTTACTTGTACTGTTGTTAATATAGGATAGTGATCACTTCCTATAGTGTCTTGTTGCATTATTTCCCATTCAGTAATCCCTGCAATTGAGTCAGATATCAATGTTAAATCTAATATAGATTATTTCCCTGTATCCACATTTACCCTTGTATAACCCCCATCATTCAAACACACCAAGATCCTGATTTCCATCAGATCTTCCACCACCAGTCCATTACCATCGGTCAATAAACCTCCCCATAACTCTGTGCATTGATGTCCCTGCACCAAATCTCCATGTTGGCCCTCTATTTGTTCTAACAAGGATAAAAGTTTATTATTACATAGTTTAATCCACTCACACACTCCTCCACTACCACATACTCTTCTGTTATACCTTTACCTAATGTTCTATAATGTAGACCTTCCTTGAACAGAGTAATACACCCAACTCCATTACCTTCCCCACAATCTCTTCTCTCACTCACATAACCTTTTATAACAAATTCAAATTTGAATTTAAGCCACGTCTCTTGTATACATGTCAGATCAGGCTTAGGTAGAGCTGGTTGGCTGCTAATCACAGGGTTGGTGGTTTGATTCCCGGCCCACTTGACTCCACATGTTGAAGTGTCCTTGGGCAAGACACTGAACCCCAAGTTGCTCCCAATGGCAGGCTAGTGCCTTGTATGTGTATGAATGTGAATGTGTATTTGAATGGGTGATCGGGACACAGTGTAAAGTGCTTTGGTAACCTCTAAGGTTAAAAAAGTGCTATATAAGTGCAGACCATTTACCCTCCATCTCTGAATTTAACTCATTCCTTCCCTCATTTGTACGTCTCTCTCTTTTCCTTTCTCTTTATTCTTTGCATCAGTCATTTTAACAGCTTCTGCATATGTAATGTTCTTCTTAGCTCTCTCATTCTGCACTTCAATATCTCTCTTCCTCACCTCACATCCCCCAAACACAACACTATGTTCTCATCCACAGTTACAACACTTAAGCTCCGCTCCTTGACATTTGCCATAATCATAACCCCCCCCCAACCCCCTTTATGAAATAATTTTTGTTTCATTTTCACATTTACCACCTGATTTATAAGAAAGTCCTATGGGTGAAATATGAACTAGGATTATTATTTGTATTTAAATACGAGGAGTGACTGTGTTCATATTGCAGACTGATAAGGACACTCAGCAGAATTCACCTGAGGGCACCTGTTCTCCTAAAAAGGTCAGTTAAGTGTTTTGTCTCAGGAAAAATAACTCATGCAGTATAATAAGATATTTTCAAGTAATGTTTGGGTTAAGAAAATTACAATTATCAGTTCATTTAGTACATCACAGGTTTAGTTGCACAGGCCACACAATTTTTATATTCTGCTTTGTAACATTTACAATTTTAATAATAATAAAAACCTTTTAAAACTATTATGAAAGTTTTTAATTATGAAGTCTAGATTTTGCATTTGTAAAGCCACATTGTAATCTTCAGTTGTCTTTCAGCTTCTGCACTTCTTCTACTGTATATTATTGCTGTCCATTGATTGTGCATCAGATACATTTCTACTAAATCAGGATGCTGACCATTGCAGCCCTTCTCCTCATTTTAACTGCTGAGGTTGCAGTAGGACAGGTAAGCTGCATTCAACATGTTCATTATAGGCATGAAAACTGATGATAAAATCATCATTACTGTACATCTGTTGCTACAGGATCACAGAGTGGCTGTCGAAGAACCAATATTTCCATTGTATATGGCACCGAATTCTGTTGATGACCAATATGAGGGATGTACAAAGAACATGGAAGACCTGGTAGGGACAAAGTTTTTTAATAGGGAAATCTCTGTGAATTCTGAATTTGCAGGAATTTGGAAAGAAGGAGAACGGAATGCCAAGCCACCAGGAGATGATTTGACCAGGAACCATTCAATCGCCATTTATTTGTACACTAGTAGACAAGTGTATTACCTTTTCGATCCTGCTGTTCATAGTCGTAAACAGAAATACAAAGACATGTTATTCAGATGGTATTCACTTCACTTTTTGTTGACAGAAGCGATACAGATTCTGAGGAAAACACAATAGAAATGTCAAATAACTTATATACCTACATTGAATTTGATGTTCAGAACGAAGAGATTCGTTTTGGCTCATTTGTAATATCTTCACTTCTGCCACCTAATGCAGCCGAGAAAAATACATTTAAAACTTGTTTTGAAATTGAAACTTGTGAAGGTGCTGAAATGACTAAATATTCTGCCTTTCCTGATGTGAAAGAGGTGGTGATTCCTCCATATGAGAAGTTTAAAATCACTGATTTCAAGAAAGGTTCCTGGTGTAAAACTGTGTATGTGCTGAAAAGTTCTGGGAGGAGAAGTGATCTGAACTGTGCTGTGGCATCAGTTGAGTCCCTGATACATCACAGATGTCAGTCTTTCTGGCTTGCAAGCCTTTATGTCTTAATTCATTATATTTGTTCACATTAAAAGAGTGATTTCATAAAACATAATTTAATAATAATAATCCACAAATCATAAAACGATCAAATTTATTCTGAACGATTGTTAAACTTTGTCTTGTTGCAGATAACATGACTCTTCTGCAAATGTAGATAACTTCAACAGATTGATTGTCAGATGTTTCCTTTCGTATTAGACTGTATATCAGATGCATTTATTTCATTAGACTGTATATCAGATGCATTTATTTTATTAGTCTGTATATCAGATGCATTTATTTCATTAGTCTGTATATCAGATGCATTTATTTCATTAGACTGTATATCAGATGCATTTATTTCATTAGACTGTATATCAGATGCATTTATTTCATTAGACTGTATATCAGTCAGAGGGGCAGTGGTGGCTCAGTGGTGGCTCAGTGGTTGAGGCTCAGAGTTACTGACCAGAAGGTTGGGGGTTCAAGCCCCAGCACCACCAAGATGCCACTGTTGGGCCCTTGAGCAAGGCCCTTAACCCTATCTGCTCCAGGGGCGCCGTATCATGGCTGACCCTGCACTCTGACCCCAGCTTAGCTGGGATATGTGAAAACCAATAAATTTCACTGTATATATGCAAAAAACTGTTTGTATAATGTGTGACCAAAATAAAGGATTCTATGGATTCTAGGTGCATTTATTTCATTAGACTGTATATCAGATGCTTTTATTTCATTAGTCTGTATATCAGAAGCATTTATTTCATTAGACTGTATATCAGATGCATTTATTTTATTAGACTGTATATCAGATGCATTTATTTTATTAGTCTGTATATCAGATGCATTTATTTTATTAGACTGTATATCAGATGCATTTATTTTATTAGTCTGTATATCAGATGCATTTATTTCATTAGACTGTATATCAGATGCATTTATTTTATTAGTCTGTATATCAGATGCATTTATTTTATTAGACTGTATATCAGATGCATTTATTTTATTAGACTGTATATCAGATGCATTTATTTCATTAGACTGTATATCAGATGCATTTATTTCATTAGTCTGTATATCAGATGCATTTATTTCATTAGACTGTATATCAGATGCATTTATTTCATTAGACTGTATATCAGATGCATTTATTTCATTAGTCTGTATATCAGATGCATTTATTTCATTAGACTGTATATCAGATGCATTTATTTCATTAGTCTGTATATCAGGTGCATTTATTTCATTAGTCTGTATATCAGATGCATTTATTTCATTAGACTGTATATCAGATGCATTTATTTCATTAGTCTGTATATCAGATGCATTTATTTCATTAGACTGTATATCAGATGCATTTATTTCATTAGTCTGTATATCAGGTGCATTTATTTCATTAGTCTGTATATCAGATGCATTTATTTCATTAGACTGTATATCAGATGCATTTATTTCATTAGAGTGTATATCAGATGCATTTATTTCATTAGACTGTATATCAGATGCATTTATTTCATTAGTCTGTATATCAGATGCATTTATTTCATTAGACTGTACATCAGATGCATTTATTTCATTAGTCTGTATATCAGATGCATTTATTTCATTAGAGTGTACATCAGATGCATTTATTTCATTAGACTGTATATCAGATGCATTTATTTCATTAGAGTGTACATCAGATGCATTTATTTCATTAGAGTGTATATCAGATGCATTTATTTCATTAGTCTGTATATCAGGTGCATTTATTTCATTAGTCTGTATATCAGATGCATTTATTTCATTAGACTGTTTATCAGATGCATTTATTTCATTAGACTGTATATCAGATGCATTTATTTTATTAGACTGTATATCAGATGCATTTATTTCATTAGTCTGTATATCAGATGCATTTATTTTATTAGACTGTATATCAGATGCATTTATTTCATTAGTCTGTATATCAGATGCATTTATTTTATTAGACTGTATATCAGATGCATTTATTTCATTAGTCTGTATATCAGATGCATTTATTTTATTAGACTGTATATCAGATGCATTTATTTCATTAGTCTGTATATCAGATGCATTTATTTTATTAGAGTGTATATCAGATGCATTTATTTCATTAGTCTGTATATCAGGTGCATTTATTTCATTAGACTGTATATCAGATGCATTTATTTCATTAGTCTGTATATCAGATGCATTTATTTTATTAGACTGTATATCAGATGCATTTATTTCATTAGTCTGTATATCAGATGCATTTATTTCATTAGAGTGTATATCAGATGCATTTATTTCATTAGTCTGTATATCAGGTGCATTTATTTCATTAGTCTGTACATCAGATGCATTTATTTCATTAGACTGTATATCAGATGCATTTATTTCATTAGACTGTATATCAGATGCATTTATTTCATTAGTCTGTAGATCAGATGCATTTATTTCATTAGACTGTATATCAGATGCATTTATTTCATTAGACTGTATATCAGATGCATTTATTTCATTAGACTGTATATCAGATGCATTTATTTTATTAGACTGTATATCAGATGCATTTATTTCATTAGTCTGTATATCAGATGCATTTATTTTATTAGACTGTATATCAGATGCATTTATTTCATTAGTCTGTATATCAGATGCATTTATTTTATTAGACTGTATATCAGATGCATTTATTTCATTAGTCTGTATATCAGATGCATTTATTTTATTAGACTGTATATCAGATGCATTTATTTCATTAGTCTGTATATCAGGTGCATTTATTTTATTAGAGTGTATATCAGATGCATTTATTTCATTAGTCTGTATATCAGGTGCATTTATTTCATTAGACTGTATATCAGATGCATTTATTTCATTAGTCTGTATATCAGATGCATTTATTTTATTAGACTGTATATCAGATGCATTTATTTCATTAGTCTGTATATCAGATGCATTTATTTCATTAGAGTGTATATCAGATGCATTTATTTCATTAGTCTGTATATCAGGTGCATTTATTTCATTAGTCTGTACATCAGATGCATTTATTTCATTAGACTGTATATCAGATGCATTTATTTCATTGTATATCAGGTGCATTTATTTCATTAGTCTGTATATCAGATGCATTTATTTCATTGTATATCAGGTGCATTTATTTCATTAGACTGTATATCAGATGCATTTATTTCATTAGACTGTATATCAGATGCATTTATTTCATTAGACTGTATATCAGATGCATTTATTTCATTAGACTGTATATCAGATGCATTTATTTCATTAGACTGTTTATCAGATGCATTTATTTCATTAGACTGTATATCAGATGCATTTATTTTATTAGACTGTATATCAGATGCATTTATTTCATTAGTCTGTATATCAGATGCATTTATTTTATTAGACTGTATATCAGATGCATTTATTTCATTAGTCTGTATATCAGATGCATTTATTTTATTAGACTGTATATCAGATGCATTTATTTCATTAGTCTGTATATCAGATGCATTTATTTTATTAGACTGTATATCAGATGCATTTATTTCATTAGTCTGTATATCAGGTGCATTTATTTCATTAGTCTGTATATCAGGTGCATTTATTTCATTAGTCTGTACATCAGGTGCATTTATTTTATTAGTCTGTATATCAGGTGCATTTATTTCATTAGACTGTATATCAGATGCATTTATTTTATTAGTCTGTATATCAGATGCATTTATTTTATTAGTCTGTATATCAGGTGCATTTATTTCATTAGACTGTATATCAGATGCATTTATTTTATTAGTCTGTATATCAGGTGCATTTATTTCATTAGACTGTATATCAGATGCATTTATTTTATTAGTCTGTATATCAGGTGCATTTATTTTATTAGTCTGTATATCAGGTGCATTTATTTCATTAGTCTGTATATCAGGTGCATTTATTTTATTAGTCTGTACATCAGATGCATTTATTTCATTAGTCTGTATATCAGATGCATTTATTTCATTAGACTGTATATCAGATGCATTTATTTCATTAGACTGTATATCAGGTGCATTTATTTCATTAGACTGTATATCAGATGCATTTATTTTATTAGTCTGTATATCAGGTGCATTTATTTTATTAGTCTGTATATCAGGTGCATTTATTTCATTAGTCTGTATATCAGGTGCATTTATTTTATTAGTCTGTACATCAGATGCATTTATTTCATTAGTCTGTATATCAGATGCATTTATTTCATTAGACTGTACATCAGATGCATTTATTTTATTAGACTGTATATCAGATGCATTTATTTCATTAGACTGTATATCAGATGCATTTATTTCATTAGTCTGTACATCAGGTGCATTTATTTCATTAGACTGTATATCAGATGCATTTATTTTATTAGTCTGTATATCAGGTGCATTTATTTCATTAGTCTGTATATCAGGTGCATTTATTTCATTAGTCTGTACATCAGGTGCATTTATTTTATTAGTCTGTATATCAGATGCATTTATTTCATTAGACTGTACATCAGATGCATTTATTTCATTAGTCTGTATATCAGATGCATTTATTTCATTAGACTGTATATCAGATGCATTTATTTCATTAGTCTGTATATCAGATGCATTTATTTCATTAGACTGTATATCAGATGCATTTATTTTATTAGACTGTATATCAGGTGCATTTATTTCATTAGTCTGTACATCAGGTGCATTTATTTCATTAGTCTGTACATCAGGTGCATTTATTTTATTAGTCTGTATATCAGGTGCATTTATTTCATTAGTCTGTACATCAGGTGCATTTATTTCATTAGTCTGTATATCAGATGCATTTATTTCATTAGTCTGTATATCAGGTGCATTTATTTCATTAGTCTGTACATCAGGTGCATTTATTTTATTAGTCTGTATATCAGATGCATTTATTTCATTAGACTGTACATCAGATGCATTTATTTCATTAGTCTGTATATCAGATGCATTTATTTCATTAGACTGTATATCAGATGCATTTATTTCATTAGTCTGTATATCAGATGCATTTATTTCATTAGTCTGTATATCAGATGCATTTATTTTATTAGACTGTATATCAGATGCATTTATTTTATTAGACTGTATATCAGATGCATTTATTATACATGCAAGAAGTGATGATTTATTAAAACAAGAAGTCATTTGATTTGTTATTATCAAAACTTAATTTTTTTGATCAAGGTGTTGAAGGTTTATGTAACTTTCCAAGCTATTAATTACATGAATTAAATTACAGCATGATTGTAAAGATTCAGTGTTTTATGTTTATGTTTTCCATATATCCTCTTTCTGTTGTGCAAAATTATTAAATAACAAATGATCAAATATCTTGATGTTTATTTTTACAATAACTTTAAGCAGCTTCAAATGTTCTGAGGTGTATCTGCAGTACTTTACAAGTTTCACTTTACATGAACTGCTGGAAGACACTGATAAGAGCACACCATCTGTCCAACATGTGAACACGGAACAATGCGGCACTTGTCACATCACCGCTTATAGATGTTGTGTATGACCTGTATTCTGCTCAGTTATAAGTTGATTATATTGATTACTGTACAAAATGATCAATCAACAGATTATTAAATGAATAAAATGAACAGATATAATTATGCTCATGATATAAAATTATTGAGCTTCAATCAATAAGAAAAGGACATCATAGATATTTGTGGTAATTCACTCATCTCACAATTCAGTTCAGTTCACAATAATTTATGGCACTTTTCCACTGCATGTTACGGTTCGACTCGACTCATTTTACTTTTCTGAGGTTGCTTTTCCACTGTAGTTTAGTGCTGCCTCAACATGGGCGGGATTATAGGCTGATCGTCATAGTTGCACCGCCTTTACTGCCGTAACATCATCTTAAACGTGACACAAACTGACCAAAACAATAACACAACCGCAAGCTGTTAGCAACTAGCTCATTGTGCTGCATAAACAGTTGTTACATGGTGATTTTACACAGGTGTAACATTTAAATTGGTCTGGTTGATTTAAAATAGGTTTTGTGTAAAAATTACAATGAATAAAACAGGCGCGGAGTTTGCGGGGGGGGCAGGGGAGCATTAAACCCCGGTGGCTGAAACGGGTAATTGCATTTTTTTCAACAAAAACAAAATATTGCATTGTTTAAAAAAGACATTATAAATATTTTAAATAACACAAAACAACTAAATGGTGGTAGGTAATACATCTGATTTTATATACTGCTTTAGTAAAAAAAAAAAAAATTTCAGGGCTCTGGGTCATGTGATAGGCCATGTAATAGCGCAGTTATGTGGTCGGACTCGTTACACCAAAATATGGACATAAGGAGATTTTTAAAACATCGAGCTCCAAATGACACAAATAGTCAGTCATCGGGATCTAAGGATACAACACAAACAACAGTAACCGATGATGACGATCTGCAAACAGACACTGCTGTGAAATTGGAGGGAACACCGAGCAGCTCTGGATCAGCAGCAGCAGCAGCAACCGCTAGCAGTCCTGACGTTCACTCCACGCCCACAGATGCGCTAGCTGCAGGTAACACCAACAAAGATGATCTTGGAGAAAAACACAGCTGTCCCAAATGTTTTAAATGTTTCATGAAGTAGGCTACAACAAAATGCGAAATATAACTTTGCCACAATGTGTTTCAAAAGTGGAGCGTATTGTGTGATTGTGTTAATTTTTCCCTCTCAAAATGTTTTAAATGTTTCATGAAGTACAACAAAATGCGAAATATAGGCCTAACTTGTTTTTAATCCCTCTCATTACCACAATGTGTTTTGAAAAAGGAAAGAAAAACTTTAAAAATCTTTTAGTTTTGGATGAAGATAATATTTTAACAGTGCAAAAGTGGTCCACATTTCATTGATCCTAATTGTGTCCAAGTTCGAACGAAGATGCGATGCGAAGTCAAGTGGCTGTTTATGCGAAGTTCTACCGGTTCACAAATATGATTGTATTGTAGGCCTACTGTTTTTTTCTTGGGTTAAAAATAAATATGTGTTTATTTAGCATGTTTGTTTTGTCCATATGTGCTAGTGCTGAGTTCCCCAATAGACCTTTTTCACAGACGGCGATGACGCGTTTCCGCCTTATGTAGCAGCGTAAATCTCACGAATATATGTTCTTTGCATTAAAAATAATAATTAAAAAAAATTAATTACCACAGCTGTGAGGGGGTGACAGTAAATTTGGCATCATCTCAAATGTTAACGTCTTATTCCACCACTCTCTATTTGAAAAATCTCTTTATCTGGAAAGTCATTCAAACGTAATAGTTGATTTTTTCTTTTGGTCTTGGGGCAAATGGGTAAGTGAAAATAATATTTGCTGTGATCTCCCATTCACCGCTGTCGAAGTTTACCCTGCAATCGTTTACTTCCGCGTTCCAAAACCTGGAGTGTGAAAAAGGTCTATTGATAGGACATGCAGGTCCCAGCTGCTACAATGATTTTTTTTTTTTGCCCCCCCTGGCTCGAATGTCAAACTCCGCCTATGGAATAAAAAATAAATCAATAAATATTGCAAGTTCTTTGGAGTCAAGATCAGATTTACTGGGATTAAATAAATGACTGTAATACATTAAATATACATTTAGGATGTTTGATCGTGGAATTGTAGTGAGTTGGAATTTTGTTTGTAATGAAAATATTGGATTTGTTTTGTTTTAAATGTTTTTAAATTTCAGTCATCTCTTGGAATATATAAAGATGAACAGAAACAGATTTTCCCCACAAGATCATTAGAAGAGAACAAAACAACAACAATAATCAAAATAATAAAAACATGATAGCTTGGTCCATAATTCAGAAGTCGAGGATTTAAGAGGACCTTTATTTTACTTTTTCATTTGTAACATCAGGTTTGATCACGGACGGCTCGTCATTTGTTTCTATAAAACAAACTAAAGCGTTTGATTGTGAAAAAACAGAAGCCTAAACACATTCAAACCCAAACTAAAAACTAAGTACACTTCTTCCTTTTATAGTTTTAATATGAAGCTACAACATCATAGTCAGATCATAGTTACTACAGTTATGTTGGCGTTGTTAAAGTAATGGCACATATTTTGTTTTCTGTCTTTTTCTCTTCATTGCTGTTTAGATGATCATGGCTGTCTGATTTTATGAGATGTTTTATGAGATGTCTCCAAAGTGCTTGAAAGTAGATCATTCTAGGTTCAATTCAGGTTTGTTCTCTGCAATGCACTATTATGCACTTAGTCAAGCCTGATTTCTGAGGACGTGTGTGAGTCGAGCTGATCTGTTCAGATTGGAAGTGCACACACACACACACACTGAAAAAGCACATTTGGAATAAACCACTAAACATCTTATAAGAGGGATCCCACACACGAGATCATCTTTTATTATCAAGTATTTTAGCTAACCAGTGTGAAGGGACCATTTATCACAAGGAAATTGCAGGAAGTCTCTGGTGTTCTGTGGGGCCCCCTGTCTGTCCAGGATTCTTAGCTCTCCCAAATTATACTGTACCTCCAAAAAGCAGTGATTCTAATCTGGTGATCTGCAGCAGATAATAAATATTGCATTTACCGAGAACAATTCATTCATAGTGAATGTGGTAACCCCTTAGTTATAGTATTGTTTTAAGAGTAAAAACCAACAAAAGCAGACCATGTCTTAAGCGTGTAAGATCATCTTAACTCCGTCTCTTGTTATTTTAAGATGATTAAAGATGGTTTTGAGTTGGTGTTTTCCAAACCAGCAGATCCTCATTAAAGTAGATTTAAGTGTTGCTGGAGCTGTCCGGTCCACAGGTGCTGAAACTTTGGCAAATATGTCCATGTGTTTGTCTTCTCAAAATGAAAATAATGTGGAAATAATGACACAAATGGAAGTTGTTTGTAACCTTGCCAAAGTGTCAAATGTGTGAACTATTACAGAATTGAATTATAGAAATAATGATGTCTTTAGTAAAACTGGGTTTCAAATCGTCTCAACTTCACGAGATTAATGAAAGTGACGCAAGACATGCGTGTGACATGAATCACGTGATGTGGGCTCTCACATATCCTAATGTTTTGTTTCTTCACAAAGAACAGGATTAAAATGACATCAGTACTGAACTATAAACCTATAAATATGAAAGATCATCTGGTTTCAGTTCTAGTCACTGTGCTCTTGTAAACTTCCCCTGAAAAAAAAAATAACTGCAAATAAATGTGCTTGATGACACAGAGCAATTGGATAAATGCCAAACTATAACACTGTCCTTCATCATTAGTGTTTGATATGATGGGTTGAAAATGTTCACAAACATCTCTTAATTAAAATTCAATTTTAATACTTTTATTTGTGGTAATAGTGCGATCTATTGAGCCTAATTTACATAGAAAGGAGGCGTGTTTGTTCCTTTCATATTTTTTTATTCTCATAATTTTTTACTTCAGTCTCAAAATATTACGACTTTCATCTCGTAATGCTACGACTATATTCTCGAAATTTTTACTTTAGTCTCAAAATATTATTTATTCTGGAAACGTATCTTTTTTACGAGGCACTAAAACGCAATCGTACCCTCATGCCATCCCAAATGTGTATGACTTTATTTCTTCTGCTTAACGCAAATATTTGTAGAGGAATATCTCAGCTCTGTTGGTCATTCAGTTTTCTCTGCGTCCACGCAGCGCGAGCGGCCACGCGAAGTTCGACGCGCGCAAATCTCTCGTGCGCTTGCGCAGCTACAGCAGTGGTCTGTTCGTGTACATTTATCTGCATGTGTTTTTCGTCTAACCTAGTTAACTAACAGTCACTAATAGGTGAAAAACGTTAAAAGCCAGACTTTTAATTAACGGATTTTATTTAATACAAATCACGGTAAGACCATGTTTTGGGGTTTGTGCTATGGTAATACCATGATGTTCTTTGAAGTACATTGGAATACCATATAAATATCAATGCATGTTTCCATGTTACTTTAATTGTTAAGAAGATGTTCCAGATTTAAGGTGTTAGCCTGACATGAGTTGAACTCTGTCCTCATATGATTAGTTGATTCTGTGTGATTGGTTAATTGTGTTATTGCTGTAATGTTTTGGTTGACAGGTGTCTACATTAAATTAGGTACAAGCATGTGTAAGTTAATGTCTGACTTTAAACATTAATTCATTTAATTGTGTGGCTTCTTATTTCCACAGGTCATAAATCTGATTTAAGGGGTTTATGTGTTACAAATCAAGGCAGAAATGAAATAGAAGAAAAAAACCTTCAAACATGTTTCACCAAATGAGACTTACCAAAAGTTCATCATATGAGTTAACTAACAGCAACATAATACTTGCACCTCAGTAAATATCATTAATAGTAATCATTCATTACACAGGGATGAAACACTTTTAACATACTTAAACATGTACCACATGACACAGAAGTCATCCACAGAGAAGTTTAATGCTATGCATGTAGTTTATTGGACAACATCACTTTGCTTTAATGATCATAGACACAAGATTCAGAGCTGCACACACAGACCTCAACACTTGCTGAAAGCACAATTATGGAAACATTGAAGAGTTTTTGTTTTTATCATGAACTAAGATAAATCATGAAGTAATTTTGTGCAGAAAATGAACTTCAGACTTCACAAAACAAGAAGGTACCAAAGGTAGCAACAAAATCAACAGTAAAAACAGTGTAAATCAACTTGAAAACAGCAAAACCATGCAAGCTCATTAATTATTCAAGTCTGGTTTATGCTGGGAAAAATAATAAGTAATATTTACATTTTACATTAGCAAAAAAATTAATAAATGACAAGGTTTTCTTCTTTAAGATAAATAAACGCTTTATCGTATTCAGTGTTGAAAGTAGTTTATATTTTTTTTCAGTGTATTGAACAATTTGTAAAGCAGCATATACAGAGTTTTCCCCTATTGAGCAAATCTGTTCTCAAAAGTGCAGGTCACCTGTAAATGCCCTCCTCGTGCCAGTGCAACATGATTGGTCTGCCAGATAGCCAATCAGATCTTTTAATTGAATGCATTTTGTTAAAGTGTGGGGTGGAACATGAGCAATAGTTTTAATTTGATCAGGATTCAAGCGGTGACTGTAAATGTGAATCTCATGTCTGTCATGTTTGCAGGAATTATTCTTTACAGTTGAATGTGTGAGCACGCTTGTGTAATCCAGACAGGGGAAAGCCAGCGATTTTCCATTGCCAAATCAATCCAGATAATTTCTCAAACCTGTCCTGCAATTAATGAACTAAAAGTGCAAATCAGAGTGACTGAGAGGTAATGGAGGAAACTTTTCGCAACATAGTGTAACGCTACTTTATTTTACATGCTAAAGATGGCACATTTCAGCAGTGGGGATTTGATTACTTAAATTACTTTTGACTCACCAAAAAAAAAGAAAGGAAAAAAAAGATGCATTTCGATTTCATAACAAAATTCCATTATAATTAATTGAGCAATCATTAATACAATTAAATAAACTTAATATTTTAAATAAAATAAAAAATTGAGATGTTGGGAACACATTCTACCCCTTTACTCAGAACAAAGTGTTTAAATATTACATTAATACATACATTAATAAATTAATCATGAATTATCATTACTACATTATCCTAAAAATATTTGGACTCTAAAGCCACATTAAAAAAACACTTTTTAGACTATTTTAACTTATTTGAGATAATTTGAAATTGGTTTGTTTATGCCATCTAGTGCATTACATTAAGTGTACATAATCTCCACATTCCTGTATGTTACACACTTGAACAATAGATGGCATTGATTGACTTTCAACACATGTTTGATGAATCAGAAAGTCACAATCTGTCTGTCTTTCTTTATTGATATTCATTCCAAAACTCACATATCTGTGTCTTGAAAATGTGTTTTGAATTATTTTCTTTTGAAACTTGCTTTAGATTTTTCTGGCATAAAAGAAAGGACTTTGGTAGCTGTCAATCCAGATGGAGTTCAGAGGCGTCTGATTGGTGAAATCATCAAACGCTTTGAGCAGCGAGGACTCCGATTGGTGGACCTGATTGATACATTCATGTTCATTTATTTACTGTTTATTTTCTATTCATGTCTGTATTTGTTTGTGTTACACATGAGATTTATGCACTTGTGTGTTTCAGTAGTTCCTGCACTGTCGATGTTACACTGTATTAATGCAGTGCTGTTTGTGTGTGTTTCAGTAGTTCCTGCACTGCTGATGTTACACTGTATTAATGCAGTGCTGTTTGTGTGTGTTTCAGTAGTTCCTGCACTGCTGATGTTACACTGTATTAATGCAGTGCTGTTTGTGTGTTTCAGTAGTTCCTGCACTGTTGATGTTACACTTTATTAATGAAGTGCTGTTTGTGTGTGTTTCAGTAGTTCCTGCACTGTTGATGTTACACTGTATTAATGCAGTGCTGTTTGTGTGTGTTTCAGTAGTTCCTGCACTGTTGATGTTACACTTTATTAATGCAGTGCTGTTTGTGTGTGTTTCAGTAGTTCCTGCACTGTTGATGTTACACTTTATTAATGCAGTGCTGTTTGTGTGTTTCAGTAGTTCCTGCGCTGTTGATGTTACACTGTATTAATGCAGTGCTGTTTGTGTGTGTTTCAGTAGTTCCTGCGCTGTTGATGTTACACTTTATTAATGCAGTGCTGTTTGTGTGTGTTTCAGTAGTTCCTGTGCTGTTGATGTTACACTGTATTAATGCAGTGCTGTTTGTGTGTGTTTCAGTAGTTCCTGCGCTGTTGATGTTACACTGTATTAATGCAGTGCTGTTTGTGTGTGTTTCAGTAGTTCCTGCGCTGTTGATGATACACTGTATTAATGCAGTGCTGTTTGTGTGTGTTTCAGTAGTTCCTGCGCTGTTGATGATACACTTTATTAATGAAGTGCTGTTTGTGTGTGTTTCAGTAGTTCCTGCGATGTTGATGTTACACTGTATTAATGCAGTGCTGTTTGTGTGTGTTTCAGTAGTTCCTGCGCTGCTGATGTTACACTGTATTAATGCAGTGCTGTTTGTGTGTGTTTCAGTAGTTCCTGCGCTGCTGATGTTACACTGTATTAATGCAGTGCTGTTTGTGTGTGTTTCAGTAGTTCCTGCGCTGCTGATGTTACACTGTATTAATGCAGTGCTGTTTGTGTGTGTTTCAGTAGTTCCTGCGCTGTTGATGATACACTGTATTAATGCAGTGCTGTTTGTGTGTGTTTCAGTAGTTCCTGCGCTGTTGATGATACACTTTATTAATGAAGTGCTGTTTGTGTGTGTTTCAGTAGTTCCTGCGATGTTGATGTTACACTGTATTAATGCAGTGCTGTTTGTGTGTGTTTCAGTAGTTCCTGCGCTGCTGATGTTACACTGTATTAATGCAGTGCTGTTTGTGTGTGTTTCAGTAGTTCCTGCGCTGCTGATGTTACACTGTACTAATGCAGTGCTGTTTGTGTGTGTTTCAGTAGTTCCTGCGCTGCTGATGTTACACTGTACTAATGCAGTGCTGATGTGTGTGTTTCAGTAGTTCCTGCGCTGTTGTTGTTACACTGTACTAATGCAGTGCTGATGTGTGTGTTTCAGTAGTTCCTGCGCTGTTGTTGTTAAACTGTATTAATGAAGTGCTGTTTGTGTGTGTTTCAGTAGTTCCTGCGCTGTTGATGATACACTGTACTAATGAAGTGCTGTTTGTGTGTGTTTCAGTAGTTCCTGCGCTGCTGATGTTACACTGTACTAATGCAGTGCTGATGTGTGTGTTTCAGTAGTTCCTGCGCTGTTGATGTTAAACTGTATTAATGCAGTGCTGTTTGTTTGTGTTTCAGTAGTTCCTGCGCTGTTGATGTTACACTTTATTAATGCAGTGCTGTTTGTGTGTGTTTCAGTAGTTCCTGCGCTGTTGATGTTACACTTTATTAATGCAGTGCTGTTTGTGTGTGTTTCAGTATTTCCTGCGCTGTTGATGTTACACTTTATTAATGCAGTGCTGTTTGTGTGTGTTTCAGTAGTTCCTGCGCTGTTGATGTTACACTGTATTAATGCAGTGCTGTTTGTGTGTGTTTCAGTAGTTCCTGCGCTGTTGATGTTACACTGTATTAATGCAGTGCTGTTTGTGTGTGTTTCAGTAGTTCCTGCGCTGTTGATGATACACTTTATTAATGCAGTGCTGTTTGTGTGTGTTTCAGTAGTTCCTGCGCTGTTGATGATACACTGTATTAATGCAGTGCTGTTTGTGTGTGTTTCAGTAGTTCCTGCGCTGCTGATGTTACACTGTATTAATGCAGTGCTGTTTGTGTGTGTTTCAGTAGTTCCTGCGCTGCTGATGTTACACTGTACTAATGCAGTGCTGTTTGTGTGTGTTTCAGTAGTTCCTGCGCTGCTGATGTTACACTGTACTAATGCAGTGCTGTTTGTGTGTGTTTCTGTAGTTCCTGCGCTGCTGATGTTACACTGTACTAATGAAGTGCTGTTTGTGTGTGTTTCTGTAGTCCCTGCGCTGCTGATGTTACACTGTACTAATGCAGTGCTGTTTGTGTGTGTTTCAGTAGTTCCTGCGCTGCTGATGTTACACTGTACTAATGCAGTGCTGTTCGTGTGTGTTTCAGTAGTTCCTGCGCTGCTGATGTTACACTGTATTAATGCAGTGCTGTTCGTGTGTGTTTCAGTAGTTCCTGCGCTGCTGATGTTACACTGTATTAATGCAGTGCTGTTCGTGTGTGTTTCAGTAGTTCCTGAGCTGCTGATGTTACTCTGTACTAATGCAGTGCTGTTCGTGTGTGTTTCTGTAGTTCCTGAGCTGCTGATGTTACTCTGTACTAATGCAGTGCTGTTCGTGTGTGTTTCAGTAGTTCCTGCGCTGCTGATGTTACACTGTATTAATGCAGTGCTGTTTGTGTGTGTTTCAGTAGTTCCTGCGCTGTTGTTGTTAAACTGTATTAATGCAGTGCTGTTTGTGTGTGTTTCAGTAGTTCCTGCACTGTTGATGTTAAACTGTATTAATGCAGTGCTGTTTGTGTGTTTCAGTAGTCCCTGCACTGTTTATGTTACACTGTATTAATGCAGTGCTGTTTGTGTGTGTTTCAGTAATTCCTGCACTGTTGATGTTAAACTGTATTAATGCAGTGCTGTTTGTGTGTTTCAGTAGTCCCTGCACTGTTTATGTTACACTGTATTAATGCAGTGCTGTTTGTGTGTGTTTCTGTAGTTTCTGCACTGTTGATGTTACACTGTATTAATGCAGTGCTGTTTGTGTGTGTTTCTGTATATTCTTCAAGCTCCTGAGGAGTTGTTAGCGACACAATGCTGAGCTGCAGAATAAACCATTTTACTCTGTTCTGCTCCACTACATGACCTCTGGCCCCATAGTTGCAATGGTAAGGAACAATAAAAAAGCTGTGAAATGGGATTTGAAAGACTGTGGGTCAGGGTATATTCTGGCAAACCGTTTGCCAATCACGTCTAGCAATCGGCAAAGCAAAATGTGGCACACGCCATTTACCAACAAGCGATGGGTAACTCGCAAAGCACGATGTTCCTTCCCGTTTTCCCAGCACGATACATAGAACGGCATAAAGTAAGAGGGGTGAGAAGTAAGTGGCGGGGCACCAGATGAAACAGTTCAAAGTTAAAGTTCACGCAAACAGGTATTAATAGACAAGTTTTAGTCAATAAATATTGATTGTTTATAGCTGAATTACTAGAACGCAATTATATGTGGAACATTAGAGGATATTAATCCAATAAATAAAGAATACAACGATGGCATGAATCAAATCAACAGTAGGTGAAATTCTTGTGTGCAGTTCCGAGCAACATAGCAGTCATGACAGTGACGAGACATATACCAATTACAGTAAACAACATACTTACACAAAACAATTTACATATCAAATGTACACATACTTACACAACACAATAATTATATACAATACACACAATATAGAATACACATACAATACAATGAAATGAAATGAAAACACTGAAAACCCCATTATTATGTAATATCTTAATAAAATAGGCCTATCGGTTTCTAATATCTTAAAGTTCATGCTGATACATTTGAGAACCACCTGAAATGTCTACCACATGATGAAATATTGATGATGGTGTGGTGTGGACATTCACACTGCAAAGAAAATCATCTACACCCGATCGCCACAGTGCATTTGCTGCGCGTCCCCATTAACTGCTCAACTGCGGTTGTCTGTTTACCACTAGTAGCCTAATAACTTTATTATACATGCATTTATAAGCAAAAAATAAAATAAAATGCAAGACGCTTATATGACTGTCAATATAGTTTTAATAACTATGATTTGTTTAATCCACATTGTGTCCGTGCTTTTCTGGTCCATGTAGACTGTAGCCTACTGAAAGTTATCAGACATAAAGTTATACAAAAATCACATATTTTTAATAAAGTTTTTGTCTTCTCCTCACTCAAAGTTGTTCTTAAATCCATAGAAGATTCATACGTAGAAGCTTTAAAAATACGAAACATTTGCAGTACACATTGCATATGGTAGGCATGCAGTGCGTATGATTCCTGGTGCAGAATGTAGTAAACTATTGTCCATGTAAAATTACATATAAAAATACATTTTAAAAGTTCTTTAAATCTGACAAATAAGCTAATATACATTTACAAACATATGCAAACGTAACTATAGTAAATGTCTAGGTCAAAATACATATAATTATTTAAGAATGCTGTATGGCCATAATAAACAAAGGTACAGGTGAAACTTGAAAAAATAGAATATCGTGCAAACGTTCATGTATTTCAGTAATTCAAATTAAAAGGTGAAAGTAATATATTTAGTATATATAACTGTATACATATGCATGATTATTCTTTTCAGAGGGACGACATTTCAGTATTTAAAATCCTTTTTTTTTTTTTTATTAATTTCATGTAATATTAAAATTTTCTGAGATTTTGAATTTGGGGTTTTCATAAGCTGTAAGCCATAATCATCAAAATTATAACTTTTGCACGATATTCAAATTTTTCGAGTTTCTCCTGTATATTATCTGTGTCTTTATCTGGTGTACAGGGATATTTATTGGCGCAAGACATCTTGTTTGGAAAATAATCAAGGTTATTTTTTTTTATTTTTATTATCAACAAAGTTTGTACAAACACTTGTGTATACATCATTGACATACAACATAGATATAACAAAGACTTTCACACTAGGGGGCTATTGCTAATTTATATGAAGCTATTAAAGCAATTACAAATTTTCAATGTTTTAATTGCTTTTTGCTTCATAGAAAATCGGAGTGAATCAATATAAACTCAATTTCTTTCTTGAATGAAGTAAAATAAGTTTTTTTACAGGAGAATTTACATTTATGAACATAAAATTTTGCCATTAAAAGAATAAAATTAATTATATAAATCTGACAATGCTTGATTCTACTGTTCTCCCAAATACCAAATAAAATATGTTTCCAAAACAACATAAATTGGTCATCAGTGTTTCTTGTGATAAAATCACAGACATTTTGCCAAACTAGTCTTACAACTGGGCAATGCCAAAATAAATGAACCACAGTTTCAGGGCAACTGTCACAAAAGGTACAATTAACATCAATATCACTTTTAAATTTTATAAAGTAATGTTTTACAGGGTATATTCTATGTATCAATTTGAATGATACCTCCTTAACTTTGTTTGTAATTAAATATTGATTAGGTATATGCCAAACCTTTTTCCACACAATATCTTCTGTAAAACGATTCCAATATGAGTAAATATAAGGCAAAGACACATAATTTCTTTGAAATAACTCTCTTATAGATCTGTTCTTCGCGTTAAGGGAAAAACAGATATTACCTACATAAGTACTTAGGCCTACTATAGTAGGTGGGAACAATTGTTGAGTATTAATTCTTTTTTGATGTTTGAACAGCATACAGATTTCAGGAGAAATTGCTCCAAAAACTTTTGCATATTCCCCTGGTGTTACAGGAATCTTATAATGCGCCAAAAACTCATTGTAAGTGAAAAGAAAACCCTTTGAATTAAATAACTGATCCACCAATATGATTCCATTATCAAACCAATGTTTCAAAAACAACGATTTGCGCTTATATAAATCCCTATTGTTCAATATATAATACTTATGTGGTGAAAAATTATGCTTGAAAATCAATGACCATGATAAAAAGGCCTGGCGATGAAATTCCGAAAGTTTCACTGGTACTTTATCAATATTATAATTACAACTAAGAAGAAAATGTATATTACCAAAGTTAGAAAGAATATGGGAGGGTATAAAGTACCAAATTGAGTAAGGATTTCTGACAATCTGACGAAGCCAATTAACTTTGAATGTATTATTTAAATAATCAAGGTTATACATTAGGCTATATGTTTATCACTCATTAAGTGATGTATTAAGATAGTACAAATATTTAAAGTAGCCTACATTATGTTTTCATGCTTGTGTGCAATTTAAGAAATATAGGCTAACACAATAAATTCAATACCCAGATTAGGAGTGCTTCTGCAAAATTCTAAAAACTCATCATCTTCTCTCAGTTATTTTGACAGCTCCAGGTAATCGCAGCGCCGGGTGTAGCTACTTAAGCCCCCTGAACGAATACGTGGAAGTGACCGTACACTTTGGATTTATAATGTTCCAAATATAGCCAGCAGATTATTTGTGTTCTACTTTAACACTGGATTCAGCTATAAACAATCAATATTTATTGACTAAAACTTGTCTATTAATACCTGTTTGCGTGAACTTTAACTTTGAACTGTTTCATCTGGTGCCCCGCCACTTACTTCTCACCCCTCTTACTTTATGCCGTTCTATGTATCGTGCTGGGAAAACGGGAAGGAACATCGTGCTTTGCGAGTTACCCATCGCTTGTTGGTAAATGGCGTGTGCCACATTTTGCTTTGCCGATTGCTAGACGTGATTGGCAAACGGTTTGCCAGAATATACCCTGACCACTGTGGCTAAGACTTGTATGATCTCTAACTAGTGTGGTAATATGCTCCTGTGTACACTCATTACAGAGTGTTTAAGGATTTCAATAATGCTACTCGTAGTGATAAACAGAAATACATAAACAGGACATTTGAATGGTATTCACTTCAGTTTTTGTTGACAGAAGCAAAAAAAGATTCTGAGGGAAACACAAATGAAATGTCAATTAACTTATCGTCGTAATAAATTTAAATTCCACTCAAAGAGGTTTGTTTTGGCTCATTTACATCAATTACTCATAATCAAAAACCAAAACATTTTTTGGAAATGTGTCCTGTTTTCAAATTGAAACTTGTGAAGGTGCTTATGTGGCAAAATATTCTGTGAATCCTGATGAGAAAGAGGTGCTGATTCCCCTTTATGAGAAGTTTAATGTCACTGATATCAAGAATGGATCCTGGTGTAAAACTGTGTATGTGCTGAATAGTTCTGGAACAGCAAGTGACCTAAACTGTCCCGCTGCATCAGTCGAGTCCCAGATGTCCATCTTTCTTGCTCACAAGCTTTTGCATCTCTATTCATTGCTTTTTTCTTTTCTTAAATGTGATTCAATTATAACATGTGATTAACTTGATTCTGAACTTCACATCAGCTGAATTCTACATTAATGTGCAGTTTAATGCATTGTTTGGCAATAAAATATATTACTAAGCAGAAGAATTGTTTGTAAATTATTAATAATAATAAATGTTATTGTTTATTGAACACGTCGCTGCCCTTGGATGAACATTGCAGTGGTGTCACTATAGTTGAGGGGTTTTCAGCACATAAATGTGGTCAAATTCAAGGGCGTAATTTTGTATGAAAGTTGGAAGGGACATATTGAAAAGATAATATTCAAAATATTGATATAAAAAAATACGATAATGTCAGTCTTGTAATATAGGAAAAATAACATTTTTCCTCATATAACAGTTTATTTCTTATTTCTCTGCCAAGCATGTTAAATATTACTCTTTTTTTATTTTAAGCATTTCTGAAGAATAAACATCAGCCCTCTGGAGTCGACGGAGGTGCCAGTGCGATCACTTAGATTTTATTTGTCTTATAACAACAGCAACGATTTAAAATACTTAAATTTGAATTTCGAATATTCGTTGAATTTAATAAAAAATGCACATTCGAATACTAAAACTGTGTATTCAAATTTTGGATTTGTGCCAAGCACTGACAATGACTTCAAAGCGGTCACATTCTTGCACTAAAAAAGGCAAGACACAGCACAACAAATACAGTTTAACAGAAAGCAGATGTCTCAAAATGCTTCTTAAATTGTAATGCAGTGAGATCCAGCAGATGGAAAATGACTTCAATAAATCAGATGATTTGTAGAAGGAATAACACATTTTATTTGTACTGAGTCCTGGAATGAATCTAACAATACTATGTCTTGTCTAGTGAAAATGAACTAAGTAATTCAATGAAAGAAGTTAAAGTACAGATAGTAAGATGAGGCCTCAAAGTTGGAGATAAGATGCAAAGAGCGAGAGAGTTCAGTTGTTAGTCTGAGGACCAGAAAATTAGATAATGTATTTATGCCCTCTTGAGACTGTGCCAATGAGATTCCTTATTTGGTACAGCGCATTCTACATGGTTTGGAGTTAACTCAAGGTTTTCAGGACATATTATGACCCATTGAAGTGCGAATTGTTCAGTTAAGTGGCCTTGCATGATGAGAACCGGGCGGAAACCCCAGAACTGCAAGTGTGTCTTATCTTGTATATGCGTATGTTCAAGACTCCCGTCTGCACATTGCTTGAAACAAACATCTATAAAAATGGCACCAAGGTCTCTGAATTCAGCTCTGAAACCTCATTAGGTCAAAAGGGCAACACGTTCATATACTAAGAGTCTAAAATGTATATACTTTGTCCCATACAGTGCTCCAGTTTCTCTCGGGAATGTTCAGCACAGAAAGCACAAACCATTTAACAAACCATTACAAGGATAGAGAACGAGCATGAAGTAATCTTCTAAAGAACAAACAAATCTTTCTTTTATCTGTCCTCATATCTTTCGATGTCTGCTCTCCCAGTCTGAGGCCGACCCGCAGGTGGTTCGTGGGGATTTACCCGTCAAAACTGCGCCCGCTGCATTACCCAGATCATGTTCATTGCCAGCCGCGCTGGCCTCAATCTCGTAGAAAGAAGGCAAAAAAGATCGATTGCAGTTTCCTCCGGGTACTCTGGTTTCCCCAAGTCCAAAAACATGCAGGTTAATTTAATTGGAGAATCTAAATTTGAGAGTCCCCCAGCCACTGGGGATTGCATCAGGAAGAGCATCCGGTATAAAACCTGTGCCAATTCAAATATGTGGATCACGGATGGTCTGCTGTGGTGACCCCTAACGGAAGCAGTTGAAAGAAGATGACAACGACTGGGTCAGAGCATCTGTAAAATGGCAGGTACCCATGTCTCATTAATTTGCGCGGGGAGCAAAGGTTAGCCCGTCTGGTCTGACCATCTCATTCTCACTTTGTCATACTCCATACTTCCTTGCAGGAATGCAGAAAATTCCCTCACCCAATGCTAGATGGAGCCGCTCTCACAGACATCTGCAGATTGTGTGCATGAAAGTTGGGGTTGGAGGGCCTGAACTAGTTGATACAGGAAATCAGCAGCCTATACAGAGTTCGAATGACACAAAGTATTTTATATACAGTATTTTGAAAATACACAAATACCTAACTTAAATGAATTTATATACAAATTATATTTGATGGACGCTTATCATTTTATAAAGATCTTTTTCCACCTTTAATGTGATATTGAAACCACAAATTATACTAACAAACAAATAAAAGCCTTTCAGGAAAAAAAGAGAAAAATGAAATTTTAAAATTACTTAAAATTACCTGGTTGCATCCAACATACTCTATGCAAGTACGTGAACGCAGATCCACCTTGAAACACAAGCTCGATTTCACATGTCGTTGCGTTGTGAAATATGTCAGCACTCAATTCATAACAGAACGAAAGCGCTGCATTCTCAGCGTTGCCACAAGGGGCACTACAGAATATTTTATTCTTTCAAAACAACATCTGTCATGGCGGACTGGGGCAGCAATTTGAGTTTAATCTTTTGGAAAAATATTTACAACTTTTTTGTCCCCAGTCAATTCAAACAAACTTGTTTTTTTCCGTGTCTCTCCCCACTCCCCAACTATTGACTCATCTACCACATCAGGGCTGCATATGCAGCTGACTTGCTGCCTAATCCGTAAATCTTTGGCTCAAGTGGTAGAGCAGGATGTGTGTGTGTGTGTGTGTGTGTGGAGCCAAATGCAAGGGAGAGCCAGAGTATGTGATATATAAGTTGTTACAATATATAGAATTCATACATACTATAGATCCACATATGACACAATGTACATCAGTTAATAAAATATCCTAACTTTCTGGAAATGGTGTATTCCTGAACAAGTTGAGAATGTTTCAGATAGAGAAAGATGAATGTATCTTGAATATAAATCCTAAAATGATCAACATTGACCACTTACTGTATAGAACAAATTATCCACTGATCGTATTTGTTTTTGATTTTAAGCTGATGTTTGAGAGGTTTGTAACCTTTTAAGGTGAGTGTAAACACCTGATCTGTGACGCGATGAAAACATTCCTGTTGGTTTGAATGGCCCTTTTATTTTCTAAATTCTGTTTGTTGACACCAGTGACGCAGAAATGACTCATTTTGGCTATAAATATGAGTGAACATGTTAATACTGTAGACGATGCTAAAACATCCCACAAAGAGAACCTGAAGCATCTTAACTCCTGAAAGATCAGGTAATTGTTTGTTTTTTGTCTCTGAAAGTTGCCAGTGAGATGTTAGTTGATAACTCGGGGTGGCATGGTTAGATATTCTCATGTAACATTAGAGTAAAGAGAAAGTATTAGTAAGTATTACATGTAAGAAGTTGTGGTGTGTAAATGAATGTGCATACTCTTAGACTTTGGATTTGTAAAACTTTATTGTATTTGATGTTGTCTTTCAGCATCTGCACTATATTACTCTATATGAAGTGAATATCACTGAGGAATTATTACTAAATCAGGATGCTGAGCATTGCACCCCTTCTCATTTTAACTGTTGAAGTTGTCCTAGGACAGGTAAGCTTACTGCACATTCAATATGCACATTGCTACATTACTATTGATAATACATTTCTCATTATTTCCTGTTGCTACAGATCTATCCATTCGATATGGCAAAACATTCTGTTGATGATCAATATGAAGGTTGTAGAAAGGAAATGTCAGACCTGGTGTTTACATCATTTCTAAAGAAAGAAATCAATGAGAATTCTACATATAAAGCAGCTTGGGAAGAAGGGAAAAGGAATGCCAAGACACCAGCAGATAACTTGAACATGAACCATTCGATCGCCATTTATGTGTACACTAGTAGAAAAGTATATGAAGATTTCAATTATGCTACTCGTTATGATAAACAAAAATACAACAGCAGCACATACAAATGGTATTCACTTCAGTTTTTGTTGACAGAAGCGATACAGATTCTGAATGAAACACAAAAGAAATGTTATTTAACTTATCGTGGTACTGATGTTGAATTTAATGTTCTGAGCAAAGAGGTTCGTTTTGGCTCTTTTACATCTTCCTCTCTTAATCGGAGTGAAGCACGGTACTTTGGAGATAAATCTTGTTTTGAAATTGAAACTTGTGAAGGTGCTGATGTGGCAAAATATTCTGTGTATCCTTATGAGGAAGAGGTGTTGATTCCTCCATATGAGAAGTTTATAGTCACTGCTGTCAAGAACAATTCCTGGTGTAAAACTGTATACGAGCTGAAAAGCTCGGGAACAGAAAGTAACCTGAACTGTGCTGTGGCATCAGTCAAACAGACACATCACAGATTTATCAGCCATAACTGGTCATGAAAAAACAGATTTTGCCGTAAGTTCAATTCAGAAATCCACCACCCCCTATTTTATAAGTGTAAGCACTTTTATAATCAAGTTAAAAGAGTTTTAATTCAAAAAGGTTTTACACCGCCACACCAGTAGATGTTGGCGCTCATGGGGTAGAAAAGTATATGCAGATTTCAATAACGCAGTTCGTAATGGTAAACTAAATTACATATGGGGATCATACATATGGTATTCACTTCACTTTTTGTTGACAGAAGCGATACAGATTCTGAAAGAAACACAAAAGAACTGTCTTAACTTATCGTCGTTCTAATATTGAATTTGGTAAGGGTGTTCTGAACAAAGAGGTTCGTTTTGGCTCATTTGCATCTTCTTCTCTCAATGAAACAGTAATAAATAATTTGGAAATACATCTTGTTTTGAAATTGAAACTTGTGAAGGTGCTGATGTGGCAAACTATTCTGCACATGCTGAAGAGAAAGAGGTGCTGATTCCCCCATATGAGAAATTTAATGTCACTGATATCAAGAACAATTCCTGGTGTAAAACTGTGTACGTGCTGAAAAGCTTGGGAACAAAAAGTAACCTGAACAGGTCAAGAAACTTCTGCTGTATGTTCAATACAGAGGTTTTACACCGCCACACCAAAAGATGTTGTGCGGTTTGCGTTTGTGATCATGGGGTTATTCCAGGTCCGCGTGCTCAGTAATAAACTGACTGTGATTGGGGAAAGATGTAACTTGTCTGTCTCTTTGCGTTTCTCACATGAATACATTTTATTAAAACATTCATTTATTCATTCTTATGCCAACAGAAATGTGTAAAAGAGTATTATAAAGAGTTTAAGTGAGCACATATAATGTCTTAAAGCATTTTTTATATGTTGAGGATTATAAAAGCAATTAATCAATGGGTTTAATTAATTCAAGAGTGATTTAAATATGTGTGTATATGTATGAAAGTAATGTGTTAACAGACTGAAGAAGTGAATCCATGACACAAATGTCATTACTTTGTGAAGTGTGTATTGGAGTTTGTTATATTCTCTGTTCAATCACCATTTTAGTGCATTTCAGTGTGTGCGCATGTGTGAGTAAAATGATGACATTAATGGATGAGATTAAATAATTAAGATTACAAATGCAACAATAGCTAAAGTATTTCTCTTGCTGTGAAATTTGTATTTGATAATTAATTCAGTGTGTTTTCATGTCAGTGCCATCAATTGCCAAGAGGATGTTTTTGCATTTTTCACAGTTTATGTGCATTTTCAGTATGTAAAGTTGACATAGTGTTTTACTGTATTCAGCAGAAAATGATTATTCATGTCAGTAAATAAACTGGCTTGACTGGGAAAGATGAAACTTGTCTGTCTCTTCATGTTTCTAACAGGCAGTGTTGGGAAGGTTACTTTGGAAATGTAATTGTTTACAGATTACAAGTTACCCTATTTAAAATGTAATAAGTAGTGTAACTTTTCAATTACTTTAATAAAGTAATTTAACTGATTACATTTCATTACTTTTCGAAATTTCTAATGAATGTTTTCAACTTTTGATCATTTTCAAACCTTTAATATAATATAAATCCTAATATTGATTTCTCCCTAACCGACACATTCTAGTTTCATCCTCACTGGCGACCCAAACAGACTCCCCAGTGTAGCTGTCATAATATGCATGGTGTTGTTTTG